>NC_037680.1:55317121-55398343 GCF_003255815.1 Theropithecus gelada | reverse complement strand
TTTTTTTTTTTTTTTTTTTTTTTTTTTTTTTGGTGGAGTCTCGCTTTGCCACCCAGGCTGGAGTGCAGTGACACAATCTCAGCTCACTGCAACCTCCGCCTCTCTGGTTCAAGTGATTCTTCTGTCTCAGCCTCCCGAGTAGCTGGGACTTCAGGCGTGTGCCACCAAGCCCAGCTAATTTTTGTATTTTTAGTAGAGAAAGGGTTTCACCATATTGGCCAGGCTGGTCTCAAACTCCTGACCTCGTGATCCGCCCGCCTTGGCCTCCCAAAGTGCTGGGATTACAGGCATGAGCCACTGTGCCCATAATTTTTCTTGTAAATTTGTTTAAATTCTCTGTAGATTCTGGATATTAGCCCTTTGTCAGATGGATAAATTGCAAACATTTTCTCCCATTCTGTAGGTTGCCTGTTCACTCTGATGATAGTTTCTTTTGCTGTTCAGAAGTTCTTTAGTTTAATTAGATCCCATTTGTGTATTTTGGTTGTTGTTGCCATTGCTTTTGGTGTTTCAGACATGAAGTCTTTGCCCATGCCTGCCTTGAATGGTATTGCCCAGGTTTTCTTCTAGGATTTTTATGGTCCTAGATCTCACATTTAAGTCTTTGATTCATCTTGAGTTGATTTTCATATAAGGTGTAAGGAAGGGGTCCAGTTTCTGTTTTCCATATATGGCTAGCAGGTTTCCCAACACCATTTATTAAATAGGTAATATTTTCCCCATTGCTTGTTTGTGTCAGGTTTGTCAAAGATCAGTTGGTTGTAGACGTGTGGTGTTATTTCTGAGGCCTCTGTTCTGTTTCATTGGTCTATATATCTGTTTTGGTACCAGTGCCATGCTGTTTTGGTTACTGCGGCCTTGTAGTATAGTTTGAAGTCAGGTAGTGGGATGCCTCCAGCATTGTTCTTCTTCTCCAGGATTGTCTTGGCTATGTGGGCTCTTTTTTTGTTCCATTTGAACTTTAAAGTAGTTTTTCCAATTCTGTGAAGAAAGTCAGTGGTAGCTTGATGGGAATAGCATTGAATCTATAAATTACTTTGGGCAGTATAGCCATTTTCACGATATTGATTCATCCTATCCATGAGCATGGGATGTTTTTCCACTTGTTTGTGTCCTCTCTTATTTCCTTGAGCAGTGGTTGGTAATTTTCCCTGAAGAGGTCCCTCACATCCCTTATAAGTTGGATTCCTAGGTATTTTATTCTCTTTGTAGCAGTTGTGAATGGGAGTTCACTCATGACTTGGCTCTTTGTTTGTCTGTTATTGGTGTATAAGAATGCTTGTGATTTTTGCACATTGATTTTGTATTCTGAGACTTTGCTGAAGTTGCATATCAGCGTAAGGAGATTTTGGCTGAGACAATAGAGTTTTCTAAATATACAATCATGTAATCTGCAAACAGAGACAATTTGACTTCTTCTCTTCCTATTTGAATACCATTTATTTCTTTCTCTTGCCTGACCGCCCTGGCCAGAACTTCCAATACTATGTTGAATAGGAGTGTTGAGACAGGGCATCTTTGTCTTGTGCCAGTTTTCAAAGGAAATGCTTCCAATTTTTGCCCATTCAGTTTGATATTGGCTGTGGGTTTGTCATAAATAGCTCTTATTATTTTGAGATACATTCCATTGATACCTAGTTTATTGAGGATTTTTAGCATGAAGAGGTGTTGAATTTTGTTGAAAGCCTTTTCTGCATCTATTGAGATTATCATGTGGTTTTTGTCATTGATTCTGTTTATGTGATGGATTATGTTTATTGATTTGCATATGTTGAATCAGCCTTGCATCCCAGGGATGAAGTTAACTTGATCGTGGTGGATGAGCTTTTTGATGTGCTGCTGGATTAGGTTCACCAGTATTTTATTGAGGATTTTCGCATCGATGTTCATCAGGGATATTGGCCCAAAATTGTCTTTTTTTGTTGTGTCTCTGCAGGCTTTGGTATCAGGATGATGCTGGCCTCATAAAATGAGTTGGGGAGGATTCCCCCTTTTTCTATTGTTTGGAATAGTTTCAGAAGGAATGGTACCAGCTCCTCTTTGTACCTCTGGTAGAATTCAGCTGTGAATCCGTCTGATCCTGGACTTTTTTTTTGGTTGGTAGGCTATTAATTACTGACTCAATTTCAAAACTTGTTATTGGTTTATTCAGGAATTTGACTTCTTCCTGGTTTAGACTTGGGAGAGTGTATGTGTCCAGGAATTTATCCAATTCTTCTAGATTTTCTAGTTTATTTGCATAGAGGTGTTTATAGTATTCTCTGATGGTACTTTGTATTTCTGTGGGATCGGTGGTGATATCCCCTATATCATTTTTTATTGTGTCTATTTGATTCTTCTCTCTTCTTTTTTTTTTTTTTTTTTTTTTTTTTTTTTTTTTTTTTTTTTTTTTTGAGACGGAGTCTTGCTGTGTCGCCCAGGCTGGAGTGCAGTGGCCGGATCTCAGCTCATTGCAAGCTCCGCCTCCCGGGTTTTTACGCCATTCTCCTGCCTCAGCCTCCCGAGTAGCTGGGACTACAGGCGCCCACCACCTCGCCCGGCTAGTTTTTTTTGTATTTTTTAGTAGAGACGGGGTTTCACCGTGTTAGCCAGGATGGTCTCGAACTCCTGACCTCGTGATCCGCCCGTCTCGGCCTCCCAAAGTGCTGGGATTACAGGCTTGAGCCACCGCGCCCGGCCTTCTTCTCTCTTCTTAACTAGTCTGGCTAGCAGTCCGTTTTGTTGATCTTTTCAAAAAACCAGCTCCTGGATTCAGTGATTTTTTGAAGGATTTTTTGTGTTTCTATCTCCTTCAGTTCTGCTCTGATCTTAGTTATTTCTTGTCTTCTGCTAGATTTTGAATGTGTTTGCGGTTGCTTCTCTGGTTCTTTTAATTGTGATGTTAGGTTGTCAATTTCAGATCTTTCCTGCTTTCTTTTGTAGGCATTTAGTGCTATAAATTTCCCTCTACACACATCTTTATATGTGTCCCAGAGATTCTGGTACACTGTGTTTTCATTCTCATTGGTTTCAAAGAACATCTTTATTTTTGCCTTCATTTCTTTATTTACCCAGTAGTCATTCAGGAGCATGTTGTTCAGTTTCCATGTAGTTGTGCCGTTTTGAGTGAGTTTCTTAATCCTGAGCTCTAATTTGATTGCACTGTGTTCTGAGAGACTGTTATGATTTCCATTCTTTTGCATTTGCTGTGGAGTATTTTGCTTCCAATTATGTGGTCAATTTTAGAATAATTGTGATGAGGTGCTGAGAAAAATGTATATTCTGCTGAATTGGGGTGAAGAGTTCTGTAGATGTCTATTAGGTCTGCTTGTTCCAGAGCTGAGTTCAAGTCCTGAGTATCTTTGTTAATTTTCTGTCTCGTTGATCTGTCTAATATTGGCAGTGGGGTGTTAAAGTGTCCCACTATTATTGTGTGGGAGTCTAAGTCTTTTTGTAGGTCTCTAAGAACTTGCTTTATGAATCTGGGTGCTCCTGTATTAGGTGCATGTATATTTAGGATAGTTAGCTCTTCTTACTGCATTGATCCCTTTCCCATTATGTAATGCCCTTCTTTGTCTCTTTTGATCTTTGTTAGTTTAAAGTCTGTTTTATGAGATTAGGATTGCAACTCCCGCTTTTTTTTCCACTTTCCATTTGCTTGGTAAATATTCCACCACCCTTTTATTTTGAGCCTATGTGTGTCTTTGCACGTAAGATGGGTTTCCTGAATACAGCACTCTAATGGGTCTTGACTCTATCCAATTTGCCAGTCTGTGTCTTTTAATTGGTCCAGTTAGCCCATTTACATTTAAGGTTAATATTGTTATGTGTGAATTTGATCCTGTCATTATGATGTTAGCTTGTTGTTTTGCCTGTTAGTTGATGCAGTTTCTTCATAGTGTCAATGTTCTTTACAGTTTATTATGTTTTTGCAGTGGCTGGTATGAGTTGTTCCTTTCCATGTTTAGTGCTTCCTGCAGGAGCTTTTGTAAGGCAGGCCTGGTGGTGACAAAATCAGCATTTCCTTGTCTATAAAGGATTTTATTCCTCCTTCACTTAGGAAGCTTAGTGTGGCTGGATACGAAATTCTGGGCTGAAAATTCTTTTCTTTAAGAATGTTGAATATTGGCCCCCACTCTCTTCCGGCTTGCAGGGTTTCTGCCGAGAGATCCGCTGTTAGTCTTTGTGTGTAACCCGACCTTTCTCTCCAGCTGCCCTTAACATTTTTTCCTTCATTTCAACCTTGGTGAATCTGACGATTGTGTGTCTTGGGATTGCTCTTCTCGAGGAATATCTTTGTGGTGTTCTCTGTATTTCCTGAATTTGAACGTTGGCCTGTCTTGCTAAGTTGTGAAAGTTCTCCTGGATACTATCCTGAAGAGTGTTTCCAACTTGGTTCCATTCTCCTCATCACTTTCAGGTACACCAATCGAACATCGATTTGGTCTTTTCAAATAGTCCCATATTTCTTGGAGGCTTTTCTTGTTCCTTTTTATTCTTTTTTCTCTAATCTTGTCTTCTCTCTTTATTTCATTAATTTGATCTTCAATCACTGATATCTTTTCTTCTGCTTGATCGATTCAGCTATTGAAACTTGTGTATGCTTCACAAAGTTCTCGTGCTGTGTTTTTCAGCTCCATGAGGTCATTTATATTCTTCTCTGCGCTGGTTATTCTAGTTAGCAATTCGTCTAACCTTTCTTTCAAGCTTCTTAGCTTCCTTGCATTGGGTTAGAACATGCTCCTTTAGCTCAGAGGAGTTTGTTATTACCCACCTTCTGAAGCCTACTTCTGTCAATTTGTCAAACTCATTCTATGTCAAGTTTTGTTCCCTTGCTGGTGAGGAGTTTTGATCCTTTGGAGGAGAAGAAGCATTTGGGTTTTGGAATTTTCAGCCTTTTTGCACTGGTTTCTCCTCATCTTTGTGAATTTATCTACCTTTGGCCTTTGATGTTGGTGACCTTTGGATGAGGTCTTTGAGTGGACGTGCTGTTCCTTTCTGTTTGTTAGATTTCCTTCTGATAGTCAGGCCCCTCTGCTGCTGGTCTGCTGGAGTTTGCTGGAGGTTCACTCCTGACCCTATGTGCCTGGGTATCACCAGTGGAGGCTGCAGAACAGCAAAGATTGCCACCTGATCTTTCCTCTGGAAGCTTCATCCCAGAGGGGCACCTGCTAGATGCCAGTCAGAGCTCTCCTGTATGAGGTGTCTGTCGGCCCCTACTGGGAGGTGTCTGCCAGTCAGGATACACAGGGGTCAGGGACCCACTTGAGGAGACAGTCTGACCCTTAGCAGAGTTTGAATGCTGTGCTGGGAGGTTCACTACTCTTCAGATCTGTCAGGCAGGGATGTTCAAGTCTGCTGAAACTTTACCCATAGTTACCCCTTTCCCCAGGTGCTCTGTCCCAGGGAGATGGGAGTTTTATCTCTAAGTCCTTGATGGGGGCTGCTGCCTTTTTTTCAGAAATGCCCTGCTCAGAGAAGAGAAATCTGGCAGTCTGGCCACAGCAGAATTGCTGAGCTGCAGTGGGCTCCCCCCAGTTCGAAATTCCCTGTGGCTTTGTTTACACTGTGAGTGTAAAACTGCCTACTCAAGCCTCAGCAATTACGGATGCTCCTAACCCCACCAAGCTCGAAAGTCCGGGGTCGATCTCGGACTGCTGCTGTGCTGACAGCGAGAATTTCAAGCCAGTGGATCTTAGTTTGCTGGGCTCTGTGGGGGTGGAACCTGCCGAGCCAGACCACTTGGCTCCTTGGCTTCAGCACCCTTTCCAGGGGACTGAAGAGTTTTGTCTCACTAGTGTTCAAGGTGCCCTGGGGTATGGAAAAAAAGAACTCCTGTAGCTAGTTCGGTGTCTGCCCAAATGGCTGCCCAGTTTTTTGCTTGAAACCCTGGGCCCTGGAGGGGTGGGCACCGGAGGGGATCTCCCGGTTTGTGGGTTGCGAAGAAAATTCCCCTACCCCTTGTGCTTCCTGGGTGAGGTGACACCCCACCCTGCTTTGGCTCGCCTTCTGTGGGCTGCACCCACTGTCCAACCAGTACCAATGAGATGAACTGAGTACCTCAGTTAGAAATGCAGAAATCACCTTCCTTCTGTGTCGATCTATCTAGGAGCTGCAGACCGGAGCTGTTCCTATTCAGCCATCTTGCCAGCAATCATGAATGTTTTTTATATCTTAAACCTAGCTAGGGTATACATTCCTGGTGGCCCATTATACTATTATCTGTACTTTTGTCTCTATTTGAAAATACCCATTAATTATGTTCAAGAGAAACCATCCCACTGGGGAACATTTAGAATAATTTTTGAAGTATTAGGAAGAAATATCATACATTATCTCAGGACCAAGATGGTGATCTTGATGGATTTTATAAAGTACTCATTTGGAAAGTTTATTTAACAAGCTATAAACCTATCCACCTTGTGTATACCTATTATACCATCTTAAATTGGTTATTTATACTTAATAATTGTGGCAAACTATAGAGGTATTAATATAAAATACGATGTATTTTGTGAACTTTAATGATAATTTTTTAGATAGATTGAAAATTAATCAAAACAATTAATGAAAATTTATCAACTATTTTCTAAGTTCACATCAGAAGGTATTGTGTCAGTAAGAAGGATTTTGTATGTGCTGATATACAATCTTTAAAAAAAATTGACTGTAAAGATGTTCTTGAAGGTCGCAATATATCTAGACAGTTTACCCTTGGGGAAAAACACATCACTTTGTAAGATCAACTGATGGAATAAATAGCTAGGA
This sequence comes from Theropithecus gelada, assembly GCF_003255815.1. Taxonomy (NCBI): domain Eukaryota; kingdom Metazoa; phylum Chordata; class Mammalia; order Primates; family Cercopithecidae; genus Theropithecus; species Theropithecus gelada. Next base: position 55,391,596 of record NC_037680.1, on the reverse strand, counting down.
AAATGTAAACTGTGAAGAAACAAAATGTAAGAAACTGAAAGACTGAGGGAACTGGCGGAGGAAACTGAGGGAAGAATCCATCCACCTCAACAGCCGTCATGGTGGCAGGTAACAGACTGACTCAGCCTGGATACATTTTACAAGTTAATGCTGGCTCAGGAGGCTGTGTGCATGGCAATATTGTGGTAGTTGTTATATTATTTTGGCAGAAGGTGGAACAGAAAACCAGGAAAAAAAAATGTGAATTGTAATTTTGGCTAATTGTTCGTGTTCTCACGGGAACCAGAACAGGTTGACCATTAGTCTGCAATACCCTGAGGAACTAAAGTTGTGCCTCCCTCTCTCATTTGCAAAGTCTAATGTGTAAGAGTTAGTTACAGGAAGGAAGGAAACCCTGTGGAGACCCTGTTGCCTTCCCAAACTTCTCATGTGCGGGCTGTATGTGTGTGTATGTTTGTGTGTAGCTTTTCACAATATCATAACAAGCTCTTCAGTGCAAAGGAAAAAGACTATTTCTCTCTATATATAAAAGGAGACTCCATCATACTTCTTACTTCATTAAGGATATACATATTAAACTCTTTAGTCTGATAGGTAAGGCCTGCTATAACTCGTTTCTCCAGTTGTGTCTTGGACCTCCCCATAAGAACTTGTTCTGAGCAGATAGATCTTTTCCTGAACCCTACCCCCAGTCCCATCTTGTTCATGTTTGCTTCCATTTCTTTTTTCCAAAGAAATTGACTTGAATTATGATGTTCTCCCTGACTTTTCTTACACTATCTACATTCTCCCGTTCTTCTGACTTGGTTGAAGTCTGTGGTTGTTTTTGTCTTTTGTTTCTTCGCATTGTTGACTCACAATCAAATTGCCCAGGGGACATAATCACACTGTCATTCGGAGCAGATACTACTAGCTAATATTTTACAGGACAGATCTAGGTCATGTGGAATAAACTACTTCAAATTATTTCCTTTTCATCTCAAAATGCCTTTTTACAGTATATTCACTTATCTTATTCTCTCCTCCAGCTTCCCCCCCCGCAAAAAAAAGGGTGTCAATTGAAAGAGAAAACTGGCCCAACTACCTCAGCCTACATCATCACTGTGTAATAAACTGCCAAGAATGCTGAAGTTGAGTTTGTCCCTATAGTGGAAAGAACACTGAGTTATACTAATCACAAGTCTTGAGTTTCAGCACCGGTTCAGTCCATTTTTATTAGTGTCAGACTTGGTAAGATGCTTACTCTCCCAGTGTTCTCCACAGTTCCCCCATCCTGAAAATAAAATAATAATAATAAAAAACAGTATATTTGACCCTGTTATTCTCTCAAGATACTATCCTAGCATTTTCTTATAAAAACAAATGTCTCAAAGATTGTCCTGCTTGTTGCCTTCCCACTTCTCAGCTCACTTTCTTCTCACTTCTCATTGCCTTCTCACTCCTCACCCTGGTAACTTGGCTTCTGTTTCCATCACAAAACTCAAAGTCTTCTCAACTTCTCTTTTTTACATCTCTGGAGAACTTCTGATCTCTAACATCTGTAGCTCTCCCAATCTCCTCCCCCCGCATTTCAAAATATTTGTTCTCGCTCTATCATTCTACAAAAATGATAGCAAATCTCCTGTACCAGTCACCGTGCTAAGTGCTGGATGCAGTCATGGTCTCTATCTTCATGTTGCAATGGAGCCTAGTGACAAAGACAGACATTAAGTGTGAGAGTATTTGATCCCATTTGGTTTGTCCTTTGAGGAAGTGACAGTTGACATGAAGTATGAGTACAGTAAAGGTAACGGAAGAGGGTGTTGAGGAGAATGGTGTCCCTGTGAGTGGACATAGTGAAAAGTTCAGGGTCAGGAGGGAGTATAGCATGTGTGAGGAATTTAAAGAAGAATGAAAAATTGAGAAATTGAGACAATTTGAAAAGGAAGGAAGAGACTACACCATGCCAGACATAGTAATCTACATTAAGGGGTCTGTCTTTAATTTTAAGGCAATGGGGTGCCATTGTTTAAGTGTGTGTGTGTGTGTGTGTGTGTGTGTGTGTGTGCATGCATGTGTGTGTGAGAGAGAGAGGAAAGAAAGAAAGACAGAAAGAAAGAAAGAAAGAAAGAAAGAAAGAAAGAAAGAAAGAAAGAAAGAAAGAAAGAGAAAGAAGGAAGGAAGGAAGGGAGAGAGAGAGAGAGAGAGAGAGAGAGAAAGAAAGAAAGAAAGAAAGAAGGAAAGAAAGAAAGAAAGAAAGAAAAGAAAAGAAAGAAAGAGAAAGAAGGAAGGAAGGGGGGGAGAGAGAGAGAGAGAGAGAGAAAGAAAGAAAGAGAAAGGAAGGAAGGAAGGAAGGAAGAAAGAAAGAAAGAAAGAAAGAAAGAAAGAAAGAAAGAAAGAAAGAGAAAGAGAGAAAGAGAGAAAGAGAGAAAGAAAGAAAAGAAAGAAAGAAAGAAAGAAAGAAAGAAAGAAAGAAAGAAAGAAAGAAAGAAAGAAAGAAAGAAAAAGAGATGCTATGTTTAGAAAAGATCGCTGTGGCTAAAGTCTGGAGCATTGATAGATGGATTGGAGAGAGGATACAATTAAGAGAAGACTGTACATCCAGGCAACAAATGATGCTTTCCATGGTGAGGATAGAGAGAAGTAGACAGATGCCAGAGATACCATGTAATATCAACAGGTCTTGATGATGGCGGGTTGAAGGAGAGGGATGCATGGACAACTCCTTCATTTCTGCCCGATGGAGACTGGACAGTTCCCCAACTGCTCCTTCAGTTGATCCCCAAGTGTAGATGCCTCTCAATGTGCTATTCTCAACTCTTTCTTCTTCTACACTTTCTCCCTTAGTAATTCTTCAATTTCTAGCTTAACATCTCAATTCTACAAGATGTTACCCAAACTTACAATGCTATTTACTCCAGAGATCACATACTGGTAGCCCATTTGGGAGATATCGATGCTTCATTATCCTGTGATTTTTTAATTAAAAAATATGAATTATGAAAGATTTAGAAGTCAGAACTTTCATATAAAATTTGCATTTGAAACTCTTTTAATAATTGGAAGCTCCATCAACACTGAACCCATATTCTTCATGTCAACAGTTCATCAGAACTGAGTGACAGCTGACCCTTTTAACAAGCATTTTCCACTTTGCTGTAGTCCCTGACATTTGGGCACCTGGCCACCACATTTATTGAGTTTTTGTTTGGTCATCCCAGGCACTAGCCTTTAAACCTCAGCTTTAGTCCAATCACCTTAGAACATAGAACACTTACCCAGCATCATACCGCTGAAAACTGCAGCAATGTCGAAATCCCATGCTCATTCTACTTCCTGTCCTGAATCACACAATTGCTGAACAAAGCATCCCATCAGTTGGCAGTTAGCACTATCACAATTGCTAGGCTAAGGTGTTTGACCAGTTTTTTCTTTGAAGTACTGTAGGCAGTTTCTGTCCACATATTTTAATTCCTTGCAGCACAACTTGTTTTTTATTAACATAAAAATTACATATATTTTACATTGTGAAGAGTCCAAATATTGCTGTATAAAAGCTTGCTAATATCATTATTCTTTCTTCTTTCTAATTTTCTTCTAGAACTCTTGGAACGGTCTTTAGCCCTTTTAAACAAAAGTCGACAACTCACTGACTTCATAGAAAAATTCAAGTGTGAAGGACCTAATGTGAATCCTGAGTTGATTCAGGGAGCTCATAGCAGCTGTCTGAAGATTGACAGCCTTCTTGAACTTCTACAAGACAGGAGAAGACAGTTAGACAAGTACTTGAAGCAACAGTGGCAAGAATTGAGTCAGGTTCTGCAGATATGTCAGTGGGACCAACGAGAAAACCAGGTAACCCAAAGGGGCATTGGATGATGTTCCAGTCTCAGCGGATTAGTTGTTATAGGGATTAACCATTCCCCGGGGCAGTTTGTCAGTCTTCATGGTCAAATCCTTTGGTCTTTGGTCCAAAAAGCTTTCATCCAAACTACCATGTTGTTTTTCCCTGTAAGTAATATAAAATCAAATGTATGCATTTTTTTCATTATACTGTTGATTTTATAAATGAGAGAACACCTGTGGGTAGTTTCCAGAATGAATGTATTCTATTGTTGGATTCTTCCTTCCTTCCAGGTCACTACTTTTAGACATGTTTCTTTAACATTTTGAAATGTTAATTGCAATTTTCTTAAAAGTTGAAGAGGCATGATGCTGCCAAATTGTGCTAGATTGCTGCTTACATCAGTAAAAAAAGTCTGTCAGCCCAAAATAGAGATAATGTTCTTAGAAGAGTAGTCTGATGCCAATCAAGAAATATGACCTTGGCCCATAGCTGCAGGATCTGTGGTCAGAGGGCTTTGGGGGTTGATGAGTTTGCAGGCTCATTAGAGCTCATTACCCAGGCTGCGAGCACATTTCTGATGGGTTGTCAATGTGCTTGACATGGATTTCTTCTGCTACAATTATTTGATGCGAAGAGTGGGCAGAACTCTCTTTGCAAACCCCCAACTCAAATAAGTGAGAAGTTTATCACAATACTTCTGATTGTCTTAATTCCATGTTTAAATCTGTACAGATTAAGTGGAAGGAATTTTTAGGGAGAAATTATGTGGAGGGAGGTCTCCTGGCCTAGATACACGGCAAAGAGGTTTTTTCATATATTTAATATTATTGCTCCATCCAAATTGAAGAGACATTCATATATTTGGAAGCGCATATGAGTCCAGAAGAAACTGGTTCTTATTTCAAGCTGGAAAAATGAGAACTTAAATGATGATCAACCTTTCAATTAATACTTATTGAGCACCTACTATGTACCAGTTCCTATCATAAGTGTTGGGGATATACTAGACCACAAGATGGTGCCTTTTTCCTCTAGGAAATTTTCTTCTAATTCAATGTTTTTCAACCTTCACACTATTGACATTTGGTGCTAGGTAATTCCTGGTTGTGGGAGGCTGTCCTGTCCAGCACACTCTAGGATACAGAGCAGCCTTGCTGGCCTCTACCAACAAGATACCAGTACAACATCCCCAGTTGTGAAAAACCAGAACTGTCTCTAGACATTGCCAGATGTCCCCTGGGGGACAAAATTACCCCCAGTTAAGAACCATTGTTCTAATGTGATGAGGACTTATAATAAACAAATGACGAGTATGATGATAAACCTGATGATGAAATCAAATAACGTAATGAATTTTGACATGTGTTGGTCAACTTTTCATCAAAGAAGGAATCAAAGAAGGCTCTCCGAGGAAGTGGAATAGAGCAGAGACCCAAATGCAGATGTCAGTCATATATTCTCCTGCTTGCATTTTGTTGCCATTCCCTTCTAAGTCACCATACACTTTCTAAGCTGCCTTGCTTTTATCATTTTACACTGACTGCTGCCCGCTCCTCCTGTCCTGCTTCTGCTGTGCTTGACCTGCGGACTCTGCTCTAGCCATTATACACTCTGACACGCACTTTCACATGCTCATCTCCCAAAGCATTATCGTCCAATGCAAAGGTCTTTTCCTGATGACTCTGGCATAACAAGAAGGAAATTAATCCTCAGGACAAGAAACTTAAAATTGTAAGACAACTGTTTCCAAAGTTCTTTGTCCTTCCGAGCATGAGTGGGTGTATTTTAGCTCCCTTGCTCCTCTCTGTCTCTCTCTGCCCTAATCCTGACCAACCACCGTGTTCCCAGAGCTACTATCCCCTTAAAGGAACCTTCCTTTTATCTCTTCATACTTGTGTTTACAACCCCAAGCCCCTGCCTCTAGTGCTTCCAAAAATACATTAAAAACTCCTCTTGCTTTATCATACAGAGAAGCATTTGTATTTTAAACCTCAACATCTCTTATCTGGATTAACAGAACAATTTCCCAATAATGAGAAAATAGCTTCAGTAATTTTATTTATTTATTTTTAAATATTTATTTTTAAAAGGCAATTTTGCCTTTCTGCCCCATAACTATGGCAGTAATCATCCACTTGAATCCTCTGTAGTAAAAAGAAAAGAAAAAAATCACCTGAAAATTTAGAAGATTCAAAATGGACATTCTAACCCGGCCACGTTCTTTTTTTTTTTTTTTTTTTTGAGACGGAGTCTCACTCTGTGGCCCAGGCTGGAGTGCAGTGGCCGGATCTCAGCTCACTGCAAGCTCCGCCTCCCGGGTTCACGCCATTCTCCTGCCTCAGCCTCCGGAGTAGCTGGGACTACAGGCGCCCGCCACCTCACCTGGCTAGTTTTTTGTATTTTTTAGTAGAGATGGGGTTTCACCGGATTAGCCAGGATGGTCTCGATCTCCTGACCTTGTGATCCGCCCGTCCGGCCACATTCTTAAAGGAAATCTAAATCCCTTGCTAAACCTGGAAAGCAAAAATATATTTGCTAATAAGTAAAGTAAGGTATAGTAGAAGGTGTCTGACTTGGTAAGTTCTCTAACTTATGGGGTCTCATTTTGTTTTAGAGGTGAATGCTTTTGGAAGGGGTGCTTTTTAAAAAGTAAAGTTTATTTTTTAGAGCTCTTTTAGGTTCACAGCAAAATTGAGAGAAAGGTACAGAGATTTCCTATATGCTCCCTGTCCCCACACGTGCAGTTTCTCTCTTTATCAACATCTCCCCTCAGAATAGCTTGTTTACAATCAATGGGCCTACAGTGACACATCACTATCACCCAAAGTCCACAGTTTACAGGAAGGTTCACTCTTGATGATGTATGTTCCAAATGTCCAATTCCACATACATATGGGTTTGAACAAATGTGTAATGACATGCATCCACCATCATAGCATCATAGAAACCATGTTCACTGCCCTAATAATCCTCTGTGCTCTGCTTGTTCATTGCTCCCTTCCCTCTAACCCCTGGTAAACACTCATCTCTACTGTTCCCATAGTTTTGCCTTGTCCATAATGTCATATAGTTAGAATCATACAGGACTTTTCAGATTGGCGTTTTTCATTTAGTAATATGCATTCAAGTTTCCTCCATGTCCTTTCATGGCTTGATAGCTCATTTATGCTTAGCACTAAATAATATTCTAGACAACCCTGGGCAAAGCAGGGAGACCCTGTCTCTACAAAAACTTTTTTAAAGTAGACAGGTGTGATGGTGTGTACCTGTGATCCCAGCTACTCAGGAGGCTGAAGTCGGAGGATCCCTTGAGTCTGGTAGGTTGAGACTGCAGTGAGCCATGATTATGCCACTACACTCCAGTCCGGGTGACACAGAGCAAGACTCTGTCTCAAATAACATAAATAAATCAATAAATCAATAAGTATCCCATTGTCTGCATTTACCACAGTTTGTTCATCCATTAATCTACTGGCATCTTAGTTGCTTCCAAATTTTGGCAATGATGAATAAAGCTGTTGTGGACATCCATGTGCAGCTTTTTATGTAAAGATAAGTTTTCAATTTATATAGATAAATACCAAGGAATGAGATTGCTGGGTCATATGGTGAGAGTGTGTTTAGTTTTGTAAGAAACTGCTAAACTATTTTTCAAAGCGGCTGTACCATTTTGGATTCCCACCAGCAATGAATGAGTGTTCCTGTTGCTGTACATCCTTGTCAGCATTTGGCATTGTCAGTGTTCTAGATTTTGGCCACTTTAATAGCTGTGTTGTGGTATCTCATTGCTGTTTTAATGGGCCTCATCTTTAAATTGGGAATAATATTTAAATCACAGAGTTGTTATAAGGATTACATGAAATAATGTGCAAAACACATAGCACAATGCATAGCGTTTTAAGAGGTACTTAATAGTTTCTTTGCCCTCCCTCTCTGTGGTTAAACCTTACAACTTATGAAAGCTTTCTCATTCAGCCCAGATTCTTTCCCCCGGATGTAGCATTACTGTTGTCATACATGTCTAGGTCTCTTAATACTGTTTAGTTATTGGAGGCTGTTACAAGTATAGTTAGGATTTAGGAATCTACATTCGTGGTTAAGGGAATGAGGCTCTCATTTAGACTCCATTCCTAACAGCACTTGAACAAAAATTAATTATAATAAGAATAATCAACATTATAGTAAATATAACCAGTTAATAAACAAGATAGTCATTTCCTTAAATATAAAATTTAGGCTCTTAGGCTGGGTGTGGTGATGAATGCTTATAATACCAGCACTGTGGGAGGTGAGATTGCTTGAGCAATCTCTGTCTCAAAAAGAAAATAATAATAATAATAATAATAATAATAATAATAATAATAAACAGAAGTTTAGGAAAACTGAACAACTCAGGTGAGATAATTTGTGCTTATACATACCTGGACTTTAAAGTGATTCCTTTTTCATATAATTATCAACAGAGCAAGCAGGCAGATTCCTTGAGCCTGGGAGTTCGAGACCAGCCTGGGTAACATGGCAAAACCCTGTATCTACAAAACACACACACACACACACACAAATGAGCCAGGCATGGTGCCATGCTCCTGTAGTCCCAGATACTTGGGAGCCTGAGATAGATGGGTGGCTTGAGCCCAAGAGGCCAAAGCTGCAGTGAGCCAAGATTGCACCATTGCATTTCAGCCTGGGTGACAGAATAAGACCCTCTGTCTCAAAAAATAAAATAAAAATAAAATTTGGACTCTGAATCTTAAAACACCTATGTGACATTTTCTCTTGTTAACAGCAGTGACAGCAGTTGGAGTAGTTAGTTAACAAAGCTAAGTATTGTCTCTTTATGTTGGTAAGGGTACAGATCCTGGGGCCAGACTGTTGGCTGGGTTCAAATCCTAGCTTCACCACTTACTAGCTGAGTAACAGCAATTATTTAACTTCCCTGAGGCTCAGTTTTCTGTAAAAATATGAATAATAATACCAACTACTATCTTAGTGTTAGCAGTTGTTACCATCATGTCTGAAAAAGATGGTGAAGGCCCGACATGTTACATACTCTCCCCACTTCTTGCCCCAGCAATGTCGTGCTCAGATGAAGATTGGTCTCAGATTGAAGACCAGTTTTATTATTTGAGTTCACAGGATGTGATAAAATAAAAGTCACTTTAATAATGTTAACAGCTACCCTTGTTCAACGGGCACTGAATTGATAGTTTAAAACAAAAAGTAGTATCTTTTTTTCTGCTTGTGATTTAAAAATGCTTCTTTGTTAAAATGTAGCAATCACCCTCCATGCAGATTGCTACTAGAAATTTGGCATACTGCCACCTTCTAGACTTTTATCCAAGTGTGAGCATAGTCACAGGCACACACACATTTATTATAAAAAACTAAACAAACAAATGAAAATTAATTGAATCAGCCTATATATACCGTATTACAACCTGTTTTTTTGTTAAATTGAAAAAAATCCTAAACATGTTCTGTGTTTAAGTAGAGCAATTAATTTTAATAAGTGTGTAGTATTCTGCTATTTGAATATAAAACAATTTAAACAGTATTTTATTAATGAGGAAATAGAGTTGCTTTGATTTCTTAATATTATAAACAATAATTAATGCTTACTCTATTGATAATTATATGAACAAGGATTCACTTTAAAGTCCAGGTATGTATAAACACAAATTATCGCACCTGAGTTTTTCAGTTTTTCTAAACTTCTGTTTTTTATTATTATTATTGTTACTTTTCTTTTTGAGACAGAGTCTCACTCTGTCACCCAGGCTGGAGTGCAGCGACACAATCTTGACTTACTACAACCTCCACCTCCGGGTTCAAGCAATTCTCGTGCCTCAGCCTCCCGAGTAGCTGAGGCTACAGACACACACCACCACGCTGGCTATATGTTTTGCATTTTAGTAGAGACAGGGTTTCACCATGTTGCCCAGGGTGGTCTTGAACTCCTGGGCTCAAGTGACCTGCTGGTCTTGGCCTCCCAAAGTCCTGGGATTACAGGCATGAGCCACCGTGCCCGGCCTGAATGTTCTAAAGTGTTGTTGATGGTACAATGGTGAAGAATTGCAGCAGGGACACTGAGCTGAGTGTCACTCAGTTCGTAATTTGGGTTTTATAGTTATCATGTTCTTGGATGATCTACCTGATAATTCTAGAACATATGGAACCACATTTCATTGGAGGGCAAAGGGTTTTTTTTTTTTTTTTGTCAGTTCTGTCTTATTTTAAGTGAACACAGGAGCTATCAATCTTTACATTAATGAAATATCAACTTTGTCAATCATTTTAACCAATTAAGAAAAAGGGAAATTAAGTAAAGAAATAGAACAAAGATTACTGATGAATAATAATGTGGATGTCTGAATACGTGATGTGTCTTCTTTCATAAGAGCCATTTAAAAGATACATTTAGTGCTTCTCTGTTTCTGAGTGCTGTGGCCTAATGCTTTTGAACTATAAGAGTTCAGCTAATTCTCCTTTGGAAAAGAAATTAAGTGACCAGCATGATGGGGACTTAGGATTCACATCAACTGCAGGAAAACAGTAAATGAAAACCACATACTTTCCTATCTTAATTAGGATGTGATCACCTCATAAAGATAATTATAGCATGTTCTTTCATCATTGTTTTTCAGATATAAAAATGCACTCTTGTTTTACATTTAAAGATAAGCAGCTGACCTTTCTTTTCAGCTCCAGCAGCATCTTATTTTGCAGATAATCTGCCTCATTAATGAAAAGCAGAAGCAGCTTGAAGTACTTCGTGCATAATTAATTATCTTGGCAAGAAGATTTATGAATGTAATTTTTCTCAATTGCTCCAATCAGGCATAAGTGAGACAAACAAATATATTAAAACTAAGCTATTCATGGTCTCTGTGTACAAGACAGTGTCAAGGACGTCTAGGAGAATTAAGACATGAGGGCAGACGATCTCTTTTTACTACCCAGATCACATATGAGTTATACATCTTTAGGGGCAGGAAGGATAATACAATTCACATCAGAAGGTTTTGTGGTTTTGTAATTTGAGTAAAATGTGTATCATAATCATGCAGTATATTCCTTGTCAATGAGCAATTTAAATGATATTAAAGATGACATATACGAGCATAGCGTCTGGGCACCAATCTTGTGTCTGGTGGACATCTGTAAAACTGTGCACCCATACAGGCATATGTGAGTGTATTCTCTTGTATATGATGCCACCTTCTAACTAGGATTTAGAACTTGAATGATTGAACAGCTTAAATGCGTAATTTTGAAAGTCCTTCTCTGGAAGTTACTTACCTGAGCTTCTTATCTATTGCTTTGGAAATTTTGAAATGGGGATACTAAACCTATCACCAAGAGATTTTGTGAAAAGTAAATGAGAAGGTGTGAGTGAAAATACTTTGAAACATTTACATCAGCAAAATGTCAGTCCTGGTCCCATGATTATGACTACGCACAATGAGCCTCTTCAGTTGTATTCTTGAGTGTATCTTTCATATTCCAAGAGGTGGTATTCCTGGATAAACAGTGTTATTCCCAAAAGTGGAATTTGGGGGTTGGTAGAATGTGAACAAGTGTTAAGTCCCATGATCCATCTTGTCAAATTACCCCCACAAAAGTTGTTTAAATTTGACTCCAACTAGTTGGAGTTGAGTACTAGTTCCCACCACATTGGTCAATGTTGAGCATTACCTTTTATTTTCATGTTTGCAAATCTGGTCTTGTTGTTTAACTTAGTATTTCCTAAATCTCTAGTGATTGCATTAAAAATACTTGCATTTGCATCTCTCAATAAATGTGAGCTGCTGCCTCAAAAAAAAAGAAAAAGAAAAAAAAAAGTCCTTCTCTGAAGGCAGCTTTCATACATTGGCTGGCATAAGACCAAAAAAAGGGTTGCATTATTTTGGTGACACTGGTATCAAACCGTTGGGTCAGTAACAGGTATACATGACTGTCCCACTGTCCATAGATGAAAATTTATCACAGAATTTCATTTTGGTATACAGTCTGTCTCTAGAATTCTCTCTAGGGCACGCCAACAGTAAATTCAAAGGATCTGATAGTACTTGTAGAAGGATCATGTAATTTTGACAGAAAAAAAAACCTTTTCTAACTGGGATATATGCGAATGACTATTGCTTCCAATGGCACTGCAGTTCAAAGGTTGAAAGAGAGGGACTCTGGTGCAGATGGCATGGATACCAATCCTACCTTTTACATTTACTAGGTATGTGGTTTTGGGCCAGTTACTTGGCTTCTGTGCCTCAGTGTCCTTTTCTATAAAATGGGGATAATAACAGTATCTACCTATAGATTTATTGTAAAAATAAAAAATATTATACATTTTAAAATGCTTTGAGCACAGCTTGGCATATTGTAGGTGCTCAATACTTTTCAAATGTTCACCATATCACTACATACTTTGGTGGTCACTTTCTGAGCTTTACTGGATAATCACTAGCCTACAAAATCAGACACACTGGCCACATCCCACACCAATTCCATAAACCACTAGATAGTCTTAACTTTCTAAAATGTTCTGATATGCCATTTCATGGCTTTATATCCAGTCTAGTTTACTCAAAACGTCAGCTTTAGCTGGAAGATAGAGTTTAAAACCAATTTTCCACTTCTTAAGTTTCTCCACCCTTTAGCTATTCTTTAGGTCACTTATACTTATTATAGTTGATTACATTTTCATTAAATTAGGTCATTCCTGTATACTGTTCAATTGAACTGATGGCTTAACAACATTTTGGTTATTGAAGCCCTCAAGTCGGTTGGTAAGGGGGATGGGGACACACACTGACGTGTGTATGCTCCCTGGGGAAGGCTCTGTGGTTGCTTCTAATCCTCATGCCCATTGTATGACAGAATTAGCTGTTGCTGCCTGAGCTATCTGCTAAGCCCTGGGGCTGCCTGTGGGTCTCCTTTTACCTCTCTAAGCTCTTTTCCTTCCCTACCCCTGGTGTTTGTCCCTGGTGATCATTGGCTTCTCTTTTCTCCTGCCACCATCCCAAACTAGCCAGGAAGTAGAAATCATTTTCTCCTCTTCCCTCATTCTCACGATCCAATCCCAAAGACAACCCAAAAGGATGAATTAATTTTAATGAATATTGTAGGGAGACTCTTAAGCAAACAATGAATGGCATGCTTTAAAAAGATGAAGACATCTTTTAAAATTTACCAGTTATTTATTCTGTCTATATTACAGTTTCTGATTCATTGTTTTTCCCAACAACCAGAGGTTCAGGCCAAAACTTTGGTAGGAAATCCATTAAGCTGCCTGACCTAGGAAATGGGAAGGTAAAATGAAAATGTCAAACTTTGGTCCCACTCCTAAGTAGCTCTGCGCTGTCTGTCGGTCTGTCTCTCACTCTCTTTATCTCACACACACAGTGAATATAATTGGCTGAAGATCACTTAGGGTGCAACTTTAAGTTATATTGGGAAAACCATGCCTTCGATATCTTTGGCAGGGATACACATTGCCAAGACACTGGATGGGGCTGTTTCCTCTCCTGAAAAACAATTTCTTTCCACTACTGGGGAAGTTATTTTCAATGAGTCAGAGGTAATGTTAGAAATAAAATTTAGGTCCAGAGACTTCTACTGTACTGATTTTGTCCATTGGACGAAATAACTTTCCATCCATTAAGTAGCTGGAAGTAAAGAGCCCTACCTAAACACAAATAATTGTTGTGGGCAATGTTAAGAAGGGAAGTCCTTACTGCCTTTTTTTTTAAATGAAATATAGATGTGAGAAGAGAAATTATATGCTAACACAAGTCAGAATAGTTAAATACATAAAATTATTATTCTAGACAGGAAAAAAGATTGTATGTAAAGCTGTTCATAAAGTAATAAGTTTTGCCTTAAAATAACATATTTTAGCTTTCCTACTGCCCCTCAACACAGAATACCGGGATTTGATACTGGAATTTGTTGAGGAGATACAGATACCTTCCAGTTGATCTCAGTAATTCACAAAGGGCTCCCAAATTCTACAGAAGAAAATTGTGAGCATTGTCCTCCTGGAATCTCTAAGTCCAAATAATAACAGGCCAATAACTAGATCGGTCCCAGAATACATCTAAAAATGGAAACCCAATCCACGTTTTTGGCACTAATTGTTTTTTTCTGCCCTCCTGCCAAGTCTGCAGGTGCAAACATCAGCAACACAGCTTTAGCATCTCTTCTAATGTGCATTAGAATCACCTAGTGGACCAAATAGATATTTCAAATCTGGTTATTGCTAGTTAAGTCCAGAGCTCATTTGACTGTATTGTCTAATACAAAATACAACTGGTTCTCCTACTGTAAAAAAAGAAAAAAAACCAAAGCCCTATGGAAACATGCCTTCAAAATCAAAGCAGGCATTAGAACTGTCACCTGTGACCATCAACTACAATTGAAAGCATTTCTCTGTATGTGTGTATTTTTGGTAATTGCAAGAGAGACTGTCAAAAAGTCTTGGGTTAAAGAAGATGAATAACTGATGCCTTTTTCCTTGATCAGTTTTTTGTCCTTAATAGAACCTGGTTATTCAGCAAGTTCTGCACGTGGGAAAGAAAATGAAAGTAATTTGATGAGATTTTCATCTCCCCTTAAGCATTTCTGTTAAGGTGGTTTGAATTGCATATTGCTAGTTCACCTCCTCCAGCATATTTTAAATAAAGATAAAAAAGATCTGATTTCAGATTGTGGAACAAATTGCAGAAAAATAAGCTGCAGTGGTTTATGACCTTCTGATGCATTGCTTTGGGCTGCAGCAGAAGTTCACCTTCTTGACGCCTCCGTTGTTTATCCTTGACCATCAGAGAGCATTTTCTATTGCTTGCATGCTCCATCTTTCAGTCCTGTCTTTGGCACATGTCATTTGGGAAGTGAAATTCTCAGCCTGCTCTTGCTGTCACCACTGCCCACAGCTGGCATCTTGCTCTCAGGGACTCCTTCTGACAGGCCTGACCCACACATTCATTCTCCTCTCTAATGAACTATTTTCACTAAGCCCCTGATTATATACAGGACCTAATTCGGTGTTAAAATTGGGTTCTATAACCATAGCTTTGCATTTTGGTTTTTATTTTAAGAATGTTCATAAATATAGCCTAATGAGATATATATAGATAGGCCACTTCTCTTCTCCAGAATCCTTTATTTCTGCAGATGTATATAATAAGCAGGAAAAATATTGCATAGTATGAATTCTGACACTGGCATTTCTGTCCCTACCTACAAGAATTTCCTCCTATTGGTTGTTTGAAATTAGGCAAGTTATTGAACTGTCTATTGAACTGTTACCTCATCTATTGAAAGGACAAATATCTTTATCACAGGAGGGGTGCAAAGATTAGTTGAAGTTATGTTGTAACCTACCTAAATTAGTACCTAATTCTTCTCTTGGAAGGAAGGCTGGTTCACTTCTTTTACTTTCTTCATTCTTATCTACCAGCAGGAGTCCAAAGTGGGACTTCCAACAAGACAAAAATTAAAAATATTTAAAAAAAGGAGTCCTTCTTTGCTCAAGGCTAAATACCTTCAATAGGTATTTAGCCCAAACTTCCCTCTCTTCCAACCTTCCCACTGTTTTTGGTACATCCCTGTATCAACTTTCCCCATGCGTCTTCAGTGATGAACAAGACAAGCAAAGAAATGCATGTCTCACCTAATCAAAGAAAAAAATGTGGGGAGGAGCCCCTTTGTTACTTCTGCTTTCCCAAAAGCGATCATCCTTTACTCAGCCAATGAATGTAGCCAATGTCTTAGTCCATTTTGCATTGCTACAAAGGAATACCTGAAACTGGGTAATTTGTGAAGATGAAAGGGTTATTTGGCCCATGATTCTGCTGGCTGAAAGACTGGGCATCTGTTGAAAGTTCAGGCTGCTTCCACCCATGGCAGAAGGTGAAGGGGAGTTTCCAAATGCAGAGATCACATGGCAAGAGAGGAAGCAAGAGAACACGTGGAGGCACTAGGCTCTTTTTCACAACCAGGTCTGCTGGGAAGTAATAAAGGGAGAACTCTCCCACAGCCCCCACCAAGGAAGGGCATCAATCTATTCATGAGGGGTCCACTCCTATGATCCAAATACCTTCCATTAGATCCCATCTCCAACACTGGGAATCAAATTTCAACATGGGGTTTAGAGGGGACAAACATCAAAACTGTAGCAGCCAACATCCGCACTTAGATGTTCATAAATGCTACCAACTGATATCTCACACCGCTCTTCTCCTGACTCCACTTTTTACATATCCCTAATTAAAGCTCAGTCTTTAAGTCTACATTTAACAAATATAGTCCAAATATATTTTAATTGAAGAACCATCCAATAGTAATAGAATGCAACCTACTGATATGATTTTAAATTTTCTAGTAGCCACATTTTAAAAGTAAAAAGAAATTAAAAAGCAAAAAGCCACACAAAAAGGGTGAAAACCAATAATATTTTTAAATTAACCCAACATATACAAAATGTTATTTCAATAGGTAATCAATAGTAACATTTTTTTTTTTATTGAGACAGGGTCTCACTCCTATTGCCCAGGCTGGAGTGCAGTGGCATGATCTTGACTCACTGCAGCCTCAACTTTGCAGGTTCAGGTAATCTTCCTTCCTTAGCCTCTCTGAGTAGCTGTGACTACAGGTGTGTGCCACCACACCAAGCTAATTTTTTGTATTTTTTTAGTAGAGACTGGGTTTTGCCATGTTGCCCAGGCTGGTCTCAAACTCTTGTGCTCAAGTGGTCCGCCTGCCTCAGCTTCCCAAACTGCTCGGTTTACAGGCATGAACCACCATACTCATACTCATACTGTTATTCTTAATGAGATATTTTCATTATACTTTATGCTAAGTCTGTGAAATCTGCTGTGTGCTTTATACATGGAGCATGTCTCAATTAGGACTAGTCACTTTCCGAGTACTAGATAGCTATGTTGATTAGTGGCTACTGTATTGGACAGTGCAGGTTTTCCTGCCACCCCACTTTAACTTTGAAGGAAGCTCTTTGTTTTCACTGGACATTCCTGATTGCTTCCTCTCTGCATCTTTGCTGACTTTCCTTTTTCTCCATCTCTTGTCATTCTGTGATAGATGCCACCCCATCACTACACACACACCACTACAAAGATCTGCCTCACTCCTCTGCTGAGTTCTATCTCCTCTGGGCATCAAGTACCTAGAATGCCCTATCAAATTAATGGGATGACCATGAACACATTGCTCAGATGAAACTGAAAGATAGAAACTGGGAAGAAAGGAAAAATATTCTAATTTACCCCTTTAATCCATCATTGCTCAGAACCAATTTCCAGTGCATACTTCGAATACTTTTTGTTTTCCTTCCATTGCACATCTCCTCAGCTTATGGCTCATGTTTTCATAGTTTTGCAGGGACCATGTTCTACATAAATGTCCTGGTGCATCATTTACTGTACTTATCACTCAGGCTTCTGGACAGCAGCTGACATAATTTAAAACCTTATAAAAAGTGCACTTAGAATATCTATGCAGCTGTCTGAAGTAGCTACTCGCCAGGCACAATGACTGATTTACTGGGTGGCAGAATATTATGATTGACATGCTCCTGGTTATTTAGGGTGTCCTATCTTGTGATCAGAAGGACTCTGAGAGCCTATTTTGTGTGCATCCCACAGCATACATGGTAAATCTGATCTAAGAGTCTGCTCCTGTGTGTGAATACCTCATAATGAGATGTAACACCCTCATGATGATCGACTTACTTCTCAGTGTTATGCCAACTTGTTTTTATGTTTCTTTCCAGGGTGCATCTGGTAGTAACAATTTGTAGATCTAGAGAGTCAGCATGATTTAACAGGCAGGAATGTGAACAAGACATGCTGAACATTATCGTAGTTCTTTACATTCTCTTAAAGAGAATAGTATTGTCTCACAGGAATAGTATCTTTTGGGAGTTGAAATAGTATGTGCCAAATCCAGAAGATGAGGTCAGTAGATACGGTTTAAAAATCAAAACAACTCACTCTTGCCCAGCTTTCATCACTGCTGGCATGTGTTAGATGACAAGTCTTTGACTCACAAAGTTTAATAAGATTATCTGAGGGTTCAGGCTTCTCACCTGTTTTTAGAGATTAGAGAACACCTGTTTGTACCCATTTTTCATCCACTCTGATTCTATATTAACTGTCCCTATTAAAGCATTCTTGAGATGTCAAGTCCCTCCCACTTTAGCTAAGAATAAATAAAACTCACTTTCATTTAATAAAATAAACGATCTCTGGAAGTTAGTTGTATCATGATCCACTTTACTTTGAGGAAACCCTTAAATCATTGATCTAGTTGTG
Organism: Theropithecus gelada; assembly: GCF_003255815.1. Lineage (NCBI taxonomy): Eukaryota > Metazoa > Chordata > Mammalia > Primates > Cercopithecidae > Theropithecus > Theropithecus gelada. Next base: position 55,373,440 of record NC_037680.1, on the reverse strand, counting down.
TTTTTATAGGGGCTTACTGCATTTTTGGGAGAAAGTTATTTTGTTTTACACAATAAAATAATAAATTTTATAGCTGTTGATAAAATACTCTGTGTGTGTTTTCATAGGCACATTGTACATATCATCTAGCTCTAATTGGATACCAGTAAAACAGACTGTCTTCAAATAGTTGTAAATACATAAGCACAATACTTGTGTATCTTGGGGACTAACTAGATAATGTGTGTATTGTGCATAGATTACCAAATATTCAGAAGAAAATGAGATATATGTCACATGAAAACTGCTACAAGGTCACCAGTATTCTTTTCTTTGCACTAATGATGGACTAAAATGGTGGTTAACAAAGATATTTCCAATTAGCAGAAAGCTAGAGAAATGCTTCCATTCTGTATTTTAACTGCCTATTCCATGCTGAGAAATACTAAGAGTTGGTGTAGACCTTTTGATCACATAGTCAGCTTTGCGATATCAGCCCTATAAATGGTGTGTCCTATTCTAGGTAAGCCGTTAACTCTGACGTGTGTGTGTGTGTGTGTGTGTGTGTGTGATGTGCATTTATTGTGTGGAACTTCCAAACTAATCTAGAGTTCTCCTTGGCCACCTGTTTCACACATTTCTCCATGTTACAGGATTTCAGAGAAATCCTGAGACTGCAACAGGCAAGACAACCTAGGCTGGGGAAAGACATAGTATCAGGCTTGGGATTTATATGCCCATTGTTTTGAACGGGCTGCCAGTGTTCATTTTTCAGATTTGAAGTCATTTCCCCTGATGGCAGGGCTGTAAGATTTGAAATGACTCAAGCATGGCAGGAGGGCACAATGGAAAGAGCATGGACTTTGAAATCCTGCAGACTGGAGGACAAACTCTGCTACTTACTATGTGGCTGTGGATAAGCTGCTTAACCTCTTCAAAACTCAGTCACCGCATCTCTAAAATGATGATATCATGACTGTTATAAAGTTATTGAGAGAAATAGAGATGATGCCCAAAAAGCAACTAGCAAACTGTGTAGCTGGTAGTAGTCTCTTAAGAATCAGTCATTATGATATGATCATAAGGATAATGCTATACAGGATTCAAGAGTAAAAAATCTAAGTCTCCTTTAATTGGGATAAAGAATCTGTATCCAGGGCCCCCATGACAAGTGTTGGCATCATTTAAAAAGGTACGGATTATTTCAAGTCCTTTGCTATTTGTGGTTTCAGCACTGTATATGGCATGTATGATAAATCAAGTCAATGTAAATGTGAGTTATGCCCTTACCACTTATAATGTCAATGGATTTTAATAACCTCTCTATTTTCTGGATATAGATTTCCAGCACTTGTAGCAAACTAAATATTTCTGCATAGTCTATTTTATGGCAGAAAATAGAATTCTACCTATACTGTTTAATATTTTCATATGGGTTTATACAACTATACTTAGATTCATATTCATTTCCAGGAAAGAAGATATATTTTAAACGAATTCATGATTTTTGGACTGCTTGGGAATGTATTTTGATTCTTTGTTAGGAGATTTTGATCTTATTCATGCCATGTAATCTACTGAACTGATTAGTCATTTTCATACTTTTCTGGGATTTTTTTTTCTTTTATGCATGTAGAGGTTAAATGAAGAAAAAATTCTAAACTTGTTCATATTATTTTAATACATGAGATAGTTTATATAAAGAGAAATTAAAGTAGCTTAACCTTTGAAAGGTTGAGGGACTATTTCTGAATTTTTACTCACTTATTCTGATTATTTAAATTTTGATCTTTCTTTGTTGCTTTTTACCTAGGTTACTTGTTGGTTTCAGAAAACGATAAGAGATTTACAGGAACAAAGTCTAGGTTCATCACTTTCAGACAATGAGGATCTAATTCGTAAGCACGAGGAACTGATAATAAAAGCAAAGGTAAGAGATATATTAGACACTTTAAAAATAATTGAAAAATGCATTAACTTTTCTTGAATATGCTTCTGTGGGTAATTTAGAGGAGAACTGAGAAGTCTCTTTGATTAATCTACTATTCATGTAAAAAAAAAAATCCCAATAACATTAGCAATACCGCTGTGCATTGACAGGGCTTCCAGAATAATGATAAACAAATTAACAGCTTCTACAACAATAACTATATTGTTCTGAATAGTTACTATATGCCAGGCACTATACTATGTATATGAAATCCATTATCTAAATTATCATAAAACCCCTAAGGGAGAGGTATTATTTTCCCCATTTTATGGATCAAAACAAATAAAACACAGAGGCTTGGAAATGCAAAGTCGCTTGACCAATATAATATATCTTGTCAGTGGCAGATTTAAAATTCAGTTCTAGGTTTTGTCTAATACAAAGGCCCAAGCTCTTAAACATTATACTTTTTTAGCTTTCTAAAATTTTTTTCTACACTGAGATATCATTACTATGAGTCATCACTTTTATGACTTCCAGATATAATTTGATTGCTGTTCCCATTTACATGTCTTTTGCTCCTTAACTTGCTTCAGATTTCTCAGTTTTGCAACAAGTAATGGTTACCAGCCCGGCAGCCACTTGTAGGTATATAGAATGCATTAAAATGCAAGCATGAAGTGCCGAAAGCAAGATGAGTAAAGCACCTGTGTTGTGGTTGACCTTCTCTCCATTGTGTCTTGTTATTTGAAAATCAATGCATTTATACATCTGGGGGTCTATAAATACTTTCCAAAATTCTTTACAGAGGCTCCATATTGATCTGCAAGAAAACAGAAGTCCATCATAGTAGATGGAATGAGAACAGTGAATAATCACTATCAACGTTTAGAGAACTTTGTATTATTAATATTTTAGATGATTGATAGTTGTAGGTAGAGCTAAGTCATAAAGCTCTAGAAAACAATGGGCCAACACTACTAGACAATAGCTGAATACAGGCTAGACAAGTCAAATATTCACATATCTGGGAGGATAGGAGTCGGCAAGATGAGGACGGAGGCAGTAGATTGCATTTATTTAGACTTAAATCTTTTCATGGGGATCATGACACATTTGTTTCAGTTTCTTGCTTCTGTTTGAACACTCCAGTGTCTTCTAGGCATCCAAAGTGTTTGGTTTGAATATTTGACTGATTGATAAAAGGTGCACTTACAGAAGACTGACTAATAATGACTGATTATTTTTTAAGTTCTTAAAATTTTTCAGCATTTGGTTTATCTGTTTAGGACGTTAATTTTTTTCATTGAATTATATGGCAATTTATTCTGTTTGTATCACTCAAGTTTTATCAGTGAAAATTCTATCGAAAGCCCCAAATGCTAAGCACAAGAGATCACCAGAATTGCATAGGATGCTGCTTCCTTTAATACAAAAAAAAAAAGCAGTATATAGTGTACACATAATTTATACATCCCTTGGGGTTATATTCATGATAAATGTGGAGTTATGGTTTCCTCTAGCCTGACGACAGTCTGGAGTAGAATATTTGTTAATGTTTGACCTTAGTAGGCCACAGTTTTTCTCATAGTTTATAGCTGTATTTCCACTTCTGATGTGCATAAACAAAAGAGCATATAGATATTATTTCCATCAATATTATTAAGTTGCAGGTATAAGGGATGTAAAAAATAATTTTTAAAAGACTATTTTTAGAGCAGTTTTAAGTTCACAGCAAAATTAAGGGGAAGGTGTAGAGATTTCCCATATACACTCTGCCCCCACACATTCATAGTCTCCCCCATTATCAACATCCTCACCAGAGTGGTGCATTTAATGGACCTACATTGACACATCATTAGCAATATAAGCTATGAACCAAAGTTCATAGCTTATATTAGGGTTCACTTTTGGTTTTGTGCAGTCTATGGGTTTGGACAAATGTGTGATGACATGTATTGAATGATTGAACATCATTGAATTATACAGATTATTCTTGCTACCCTAAAACTGCTCTGTGCTCTGCCTGTTCATTCTTTTCCACACCCGCAACTCCTGACAACCACTGATCTTTTTACTCTCTTCATAGTTTTGCCTTTTCCAGAATGTCATGTAGTTAGAATTGTACAGTATGTAGGCTTTCAGATTGACGTTTTTCACTTAGTAATATGTATTTAAGTTTCCTTTATATCTTTTCATGACTTGATAGTTCATTCCTGTTTAGAAATAAATAATATTCTAGATAAGCCTGCATGACATAGGGAGACTCCATCTCTACAAAATATTTAGCCAGGTGTGGTGGTGCATGCCTGTGGTCCCGGCTACTCAGGAGGCTGAGGTGGGGGGATTGTTTGAGCCTGGGAGGTTCCATACAAGTATATCCACTTCCTTTAGGGTCCTGAACTACTCTGCATCTTGTGCAGAAGCTGAGTACTGCCCCATGTACTCAAGTAGTTTTCAAGCCAAACTGTTTTTGAAAAGTGAGGCAGAGAAACCTATTTCTCTACAGCATTCCTGAGAGTAAATTTATTTTCCTTTTTATTTTTTTTTTTGAGATGGGGGTCTCACTCTGTCACTCAGGCTGGAGCACAGTGGTACAATCATAGCTCACCACAGCCTCGACATCCTGGGTTCAAGCGATCCTCCCACCTCAGCCTCCCGAGCACCTGGGACTGCAGCTGCACACCACCATACCTGGCTAATTTTTTTTTTTTTTTTTTTTTTTGTGTAGAGATGGCGTCTTGCTATGTTTCTCAGGCTGGTCATGAACTCCTGGCCTCAAGTGATCCTCCCACCTCAGCCCTCTAAAGTGCTGGGATTACAGGCATGAACCATCATACCTGGCAAATTTATTTTCTAAAAAAAAAAAAATATTAGTTTATTTATTGGGATTTCTTCTTTTTATTTATTTCTGTGAAGTATTCTTTCCAATGTAAGATTTTCCTTCCGAACTATGGGTTGGGCTATAGAGCCATCAATCTTAATCCACCTTTAATTACAAATTACAAAAATGTGGACTAATTATTTAGACTGATTCAGTCAAATGAAAATGAATGCTCAAATATAACTTGTAGATACAAAAAGGTTCTAAAGATATTTGCCATGAATTTCAGACACTAGAGAATTCACTGGCAAGATAACTGGTTATTAAGACTTCAGGAGTCTCCGAATCATATGGGTTGAGAGAGACCACCATCAGTCTGTATGTACAAGGGGGAGTAGTACTCTATTCTGGGGTGATCCAGGACAGCTTTCTGGAATGATGGGGCTTGAACAGATGGATAGAATATGAGTTGTTGGTTAGGAGGGGGTGGTCAAACCAGAATATGGCAGAATAAGGCAAACAGCAATCAAACCAGGCTGTCTATGATGAGAGTTAAAGTCCTCGTAATGTGTAAGCCAGAGAAGAGAGGCTAAGGAGAGTTGTCCTAGAGGCAATAGACATCCACAGCCATTCTGTAGGAAAGAAATAATAATTCATGGTCATGACAGAAAAGTAGACTTCCACAGGTTGGGAAATAGAAGAGATTCCTGAAGCAATCAGAGGTAGGCCTAGATGACCTCAAAACTTTCTTTAATTTTCAAATCCTGTAAATGAGATAGGATGCACATTTCAATATCAGTTATGCTTGTTATATTGAAAGCAAGACGAGTGTAAAAAACACCTTTCCAGAGCTGGTTGAAAGGAATAAGTCTGGGTGAGGGAAGTAGCAGTAATTTTTTAAAGTAGACAATATCTTACCTTGGTATTCCCAGCACATAGGACAGTGCCTGATATGAAAAGGACATTTGATTGATGTCTGTGTAGTAAGTCTTTTACGTTGTGAAGAAGAAACATCCTTTTAGTTTTTCTTTGTGATTCCCTGGTGACTTTGGATAATCACTCAGCCTTCTTTTCTCTATCTATCCACCCATTATCTTTAAAACCATTTTTGTAGCCCTCAGACTAGAGTTACACTTCCCTTTTGGTTTACCTTATTGTCTTTGCCTTTATTCTCTGTCTCCCTCACATTCTCTTTCTCACAGGCACCTACTCTAATGGGCTCAACTTTTGTCTTTAGACATAGTCCTATTTCTAAAATATAGAGTTACATGTTTTAATTTTCATAAATAGTATGAAGACATAGATCTCATATTGTTTTTTGCCATAACACTGTTTGCATCTAGTTTATACAGTTCTTTGTGTTCTTCAGTATGCTAACTTCTAGTTGCAATGTAAATTTGGAAAGTTGTATTACATACATGACGTTCTACTTATATCCTTCTTAACTTGTCACTGCCTCCCCCATTTCTTTATTCCTTCCTAATCTCTGATCTTATAGCGCACTCATTCTTTCTTCTGCTGTACTCCTTCTGCCATTCAGCCCTTCTGCCAAGTTCTTCACTTCAGCTATTACATTTTTCATGCCCAATTGCTGACATTGATTCTTCTTCACAAATGGTTTTCTGTTTTACCTATCTAATGTATTTCCTCATATCTTAAGATATACTTTTTAACATATTAAATTTTTGGTCTGTCCAGTGCATTAATTCTGCTTCTTCTGTATTTCAGTGTTGCTTGTGGTCAACAGATGTTGTTTATCCCTGTGAGTTAATGTTCCATTGGGATATCAGTAACTTTGGTATGTTGGGGATATGAAAGCCAGTGCTCTAACTTACCCCTTCTGGGTGAGTTGGGGAGAGTACCCCTAAGTGCAGATGACTTCTTTTGCTACAGTTAGTATTCAGCCATTCCCATTTGTCCCCCAACACCTCCCCCTCCACCACACGAACAAAAGAGTATACCCCTTGGATGACCTCCCAGTGACTGGATTCTGGACCTTGCTTTTATCCATGACCTATTTCTCTGGGTGGTATTCTACCCAGCTCACATGGTGGAGAGTTGGTATGGACACATGAAGAAACAGATCAGGTTGCCTGCATCTCTAATATCAACTATCCATCTGATTAGATTTCCATGGGATTCTGTTTTTTCTCTCTTACTGGTACTGGACTGAGGGTACTGTTTTCTATCCAAAAAAGGTACAAAGATGAGCAACGACCAGGGAGGTAAGGAGAGAAAGCATCACACCTAAAAATTTCTTCCCTGACATATCTCCTGTCTATGGCTTCCAAACTTATTGTATGTAGACAGCCATGTGCCCTGAGACTGAACTTACCTTTTGTCTCCCACAGAAAAGTTCTGTGATCTACAAAACCTTACTTTCACTTTACAGAAAGAACCAGCTACATAATTTGTGGGGCCCAGTGCAAAATAAAATTATGGAAGGTTTTCTTAAAATATTATTGAGAAGTTCAGTATAGGGACAGCATGGGCCCCTTTTAAACATAAGGCTCTGTGTGATTGCACAGGTCAGTTGACCATGAAGTCAGTCCTATATATAGGGTTAGGATTTCTGGAAAGACCTGGCAGCCTTTGCTGAATACACATTTTCCTTAGCCACTTTATTAACCTCTTCTCACTTGAATTAGCAGGCTTCCTACAACAAACCAAAAGAAAAAAAAAAACATGCAGATTAGATTAGAGAAAATGGAATTATAATGACAAAATGATTATAGGTCTATATTCGTTGTCTTCCCTTACTCCAGAACAGAGTATGTTCTGTGAGCAATGCAATATCTAGAACTTGACTATAATGCTATACTTGGTTGCATCTACATGGAGAAAAACAGGTGTAAACCCCTGCTATGACATTCACTACATAGTGAATGACATACCTTGGGTACATTACATACCTGTGAGCCCCACTTTCCTTACCTGTAAGCCTTGAAAATTCAATTAGAAAATTTTTATGACGATAATAGTGGGAGACTTCAGCACTCTACTGACAGTATTAGACAGATAATTCAAGGCAGAAAATTAACAAAGATATTCAAGACCTGAACTCAACATTGGACCAAATGGATATGTTAGACACCTATAGAACTCTTCATCCCAAAACAACAGAATATACATTATTTTCATCACCACATGGCACATACTCTAAAATTGACCACATAATTGGACATAAAACAATCCTCAGCAAATGGGAAAGAACTGAAATCATACCAAACACACTCTCAGACCACAGCACAATGAAAATAGAAATTAAGACAAGGAGAATCACTTAAAACCATGCAATTATATGAAAATTAAACAACGTGCTCCTCGGTGACTTTTGGGTAAACAGTGAAATTAAGGCAAAAATCAAAAAGTTCTTTGGAACTAATGAGAACAAAGATACAACATACTAGAATCTCTGGGACACAGCTAAGGCAGTGTTAAGAGGGAAATTCATAGCACTAAATGCCCAACATTTAGTGTTCTCCCCTAAATGTCTTTCTAACATCAAAAAGTTAGAAAGATCTCGAACTAACAACCTATCATCTCAACAGAAAGAATTAGAGAAAAGAACAAATCAACCCTAAAGCTAACAGAAGACAAGAAGTAACCCAAATCAGAGCTGAACTGAAAGAAATGAAGACATGAAAAAACATTCAAGAGATCAATGAATCCAGAAGTTGTTTTTTTAAAAAACTTAGTAAGATAGATTGACTGCCAGCTAGAGTAATAAAGGAGAAAAGAGAGAAGATCCAAATAAACATCATTTGAAATAATGAAGGGAATGTTACCACTGACCCCACAGAAATAAAAATCACCATCAGGAGCTACAACGAACACCTTGATACAGACCTAAAAAAATTCCTAGACACATATACCTCCCAAGACTGAATCATGAAGAAATTGAACATCAGAACAGACCAATAATGAACTCCAAAATTGAATAAATAATAAATAGCCTATCAACAACAACAAAAAAAGGCTAAGACCAGATAGATTCATAGCCAAATTCCACCAGAGGTTCAAAGAAGAGCTAGAACCATTCCTCCAACAACTACTCCCAAAAATTGAGGAGGAGGGACTCCTCCCCAACTCATTCTATGAGGCCAAAACCTGGCAGAGACACAACAAAAAATGAAAACCAGGTCAATATCCTTGATGAATATTGATGCAGAAATCCTCAACAAAACACTTACACACCAAATTGAGCAGCACATCAAAAAGCTAATCCACCACAATCAAGTAGGCTTCATCCCTGGGATGCAAGGTTGGTTCAACATATGCAAATCAGTAATTGTGATTCATCACATAAACAGAACTAAATTAAGCACCGCTTCATTTTAAAAATCTTCAATAAACTAGATATTGAAGGAACATACCTCCAAATAATAAGAGGCATCTATGACAAACCCACAGCCAACATTATACTGAAAGGGCAAATGCTGGAAGCCTGGCACAAGACAAGGATGCCCTCTTTCACCACTCTTATTCAACATAGTATTGGAAATCCTAGCCAGAGCAATCAGGCAAGAGAAAGAAATAAAGTGCATCCAAGTTGGAAGAGAGGAAGTCAAACTCTCTCTTTATGCAGATGACATGATTCTATATCTAGAAAACCCCATAGTCTTGGTCAAAAGCTCCTTCAGCTGATAACTTCAGCAAAGTTTCAGGATACAAAATCAATGTACAGAAATAATTAGCATTCCTACACACCAACAACAGCCACGCCAAGAGCCAAATCAGAAAGGCAATCCCATTCACAGTTGTTGCAAAAAAAATTAAATTCCTAGCTAACCAGGGAGGTGAAAGATCTCTACAACGAGAATTAGAAAACGCTGCCCAAAGAATTCACAGATGACACAAACAAATGGAAACACATTCCATACTCATGGATAGGAAGAATGAATATCATTAATATGGCCATACTGCACAAAGCAATTTACAGATTCAACCCTATTCTTATCAAAATATCAATGACATTCTTCACAGAAGTAGAAAAACCTATTTTAAAATTCATATAAGATCAAAAAGAGCCCAAATAGCCAAGGCAATCCTAAACTAAAAGAACAAAGCTGGAAGCATTATGTTACCAAACTTCAAACTATACTACAGGGCCACAGTAACCAAAACAGCATGGTACTAGTACAAAAACAGGTACATAGACCAAGGAAACAGAATAGGGAAGCCAGAAATAAGGCCACAAACCTATGACCACCTGATCTTCAAAAAAGCTGACAAAAACAAGTGATAGGGTAAAGACTCCTTATTTAATAAATACTGGAATAATTGACTAGCCATATGCAGAAGATTAAAGGTGGACCCTTCCTTACACCATATGCAAAACTCAACTCAAGATAGGCTGATTAAGGACTTAAATGTAAAACCCAAAACTATAAAAACCCTGGAAGACAACTTAGGCAATATTGTCCTAGACACAGGAATAGGCAAAGACTTCATGACAAAGACACCCAAAACTATTGTAACAAAGCAAAAATTGACAAGTGGGATCTCATTAAACTAAAGAGCTTCTGCACAGCAAAATAAACTATCAACAGAGTAAACAGACAACCTACAGAATGGGAGAAAATATTTATAAACTATGCATCTGACAAAGGTCTAATATCCAGCATCTATAAGGAACTTAAACAAATGTACAAGAGAAAAACAAACCACTCCATTAAAAAGTGGGCAAAGGACATCAACAGACCTTCTCAAAAGAAGACATATGTGTAGCCTGAAAAAAAAGCTCAATATTACTGATTATTAGAGATTATTAGCCTGAAAAAAAGCTCAATATTACTGATTATTAGACAAATGCAAATTGAAACCACAATGAGATACCATCTCACACCAATCTGAATGGCAAAGTCAAAAAATAACAGATGCTGGTGAAGTTGTGGAGCAAAGGGAACACTTAACACGGTTGATGGGAATGTGTAAATCACAGTATGGAGACTCCTCAAAGCTAAAAGCAGAACTACCATTCAACCCAGCAATCTCATTACTGGGCATATACCCAGATGAATAGAAATCATTCTACCATAAAGACATATGCATGTCAATGTTCATTGTAGCACTATTCACAACAGTGAAGACATAAAATTATCCTAAATGCCCATCAATGACAGATTGGATAAAGAAAATTTGGTACATATACACCATGGAATACTATGCAGCCATAAAAAAGAATGAGATCATGTCTTTTGCATGAACATGGATGGAGCTGGAGGCTATTATCCTTAGCAAACTAATGCAGTAACAGAAAACAAAATATTGCGTGTTTTCACATATAAATGAGAGTCAAATGATGAGCACTTATGAATACAATGAAGAAAACAGCTGACACTGGGGTCTTCTTGAGGGTGGAGGATGGGGGAAGTGAGAGGATCAGAAAAGATAACTACTGGGGACTGGGCTTAATACCAGGGTGATGAAATAATCTGTAAAACAAACCCCGTGACACGAGTTCACCTATGTAACAAACCTTCACTGTATCCCTGAACATAAAATAAAAGTTAAAAAAAAAGATAATGTTTGTGAACACATCCATGTTTTAGTAGTGGCTCCAAAAATATTGTTTGGTTTCCTTTCCCATCCATAGTGTAAACTTCCAAATAGTTTTTATCTGTGGTTTTTCAACAATCTAATTTCTTGTTCATGGAAAAGAAATTCAATTTTATATGTCCTTAAGTAGTAAGCAGCATATTACATTTTGGACTTTTGTTTGGGTGTGGATATGAGGCACAGAATAGGAAATGTTCCTTTCAAAGAAGATTTAACATAGAAATAAGGCATCAAGCTGAGGATTCATCAGTGAAGCTCCTATAAATAATCTGGTAACACAGAGAAAGCAGGTGTTCTCTGCTACCCACAGCTAAATTCAACAGCAGGAAGCTGGTGTATATGGCTTGTTAGTCTACTCAGTGAGTTCTTTCTAAGTAAACTTTGAAAATGTCTCTATCATTTCTTACTGGAATACATTCAGAACAAGAAATACAGCAACTTTCATAGCTCTTAATAAGTGTGATACTTTATTCAGAACATATTGAAATAAATGAACTAAAGGATTTTTAAATATGACCTTTGACTGTGGGTAATTGTTTTAAATTATACTTTCTTTACCAAATATGAAAATTCTTTTTTTCTTTTACATGTGTAAGAGACAAAGAAATAGCAGATATGGATAATTATAAACTGTCCTTTGGTTTAAAACCTTAAATACTCTTAAATTGTATTATAAATCACCTTGATGCTCCAAAGCTTGAATTGAACCTTTGAAACTCAGAATTTGTTGTAGGATGTATTAAAATACTATGCAAACAAATACTTGCTAATTATTTTTTTTTGAGGGGGTATGATCAGTCCTTCTCTTACACATCAGAAATAATGTTCATATAATAGAACTCCCTTCATGAACCAATCTGTACTTCTATAGCTTCAACCCTTGGTTAAGTTCAGGCCCTTTCTAGTTTGTGCCATGGGGGAATGTGTGGATTAGTGCTTCTCAACTCTGGCTGCACACTGGAGTCACCTAGAGGATGTTGAAAAAATACTGATGTCTGCATCTCATTCCCAGAGATTCTATGTAGGTTTTGGTGGGCATCTGGCTTGAAAAAAATAATATTAATGTTAAAATGTCGGAGTTTCTGTTAAAAAAGAAATCTAGACTTCCTGTTTTTTTAAAAAAACTGGAAGATCTGGCATTATCAGCTCATCTTCCCACATAGACATAGTGACTCCTGGCTGGAGCCCAGTAATACCTGTTTCTTTTAGAAAAGGTATGTGCACATCAGTCTGCCACAGTCCTTAGTTTGCCACTATTCCTCATGACCTACCTCCCCTTTTAGCCTTGCTTCACTCATTCACATGATGTGCCTGGCTGCTGTAAACATTTGGATTCGAGACCAGATGGGCAATTAAATATCATCAAAGCAAAGTATAGCTTAAACTGATTTGCATTTTGGGAGATTACCTTGGAAACAATGTGAACGACAGTAATGGGAGGGAGATAGAAGACAGAAAATCACTTAAGAAACTACTGTGGTTTGAATGGGAGTGACTTCAGGAAGGGCATGATCTCTTTCGAGATGGAGGTTATTAATCTCCATCTTTAAGGCTTAAATGAAACTTATATAGCCTTGTTATTCAAGGTGTGACTCCCAGAGAGCAACAGCAGCGTCAGAGAGTTGTTAGAGATTTAGAATCTCAAATCCACCCATCACACTTATGGCATGAGACTGTGTTTTAACAAATTCCCCAAGAGGATTTGTATTCATGCTAAAATTTAAGAGGCACCAACTTAGACGTTTCGCCCATATGTTTCATGTATGTTCATGTTCCTCTTAATTTTTATAGATGACTTATATTGTTGTCTTTTATTATGACATATATGGTTTATGAAGTTCTTGATTAATAATTTTTAAAGTTCTGGGAGAGAAGCAAAACTGAAAATTGTGTATAGAAACATCATCTTCAATGTTTTAATATAGCAGCATTCACATATCTCAGCTTCAAGATTAAAACCATCTTCCACGATTCATCATCTAATCCGATTTTCCAAGTCATTGAAAATATTTTCTAGTAATTATTGAGTGATTTCATAAATTGGATTTGTGATCTTGGCCCCAAGTTCCTTCAAATAATATTATTTGGAGATCTTCAGAAAATATCAATGCTTAGGTGCTTAGGTCCCACAGAAACTTTAGTCAAAGGGAAGAGTTCAGTTTAAAGTTAAAAAATATTTATAAATATAGGATAAGGAAGTAAAGCAGAATATCCCGCAAGCTTATTTAAGTAATTTAAATGCGTAATTATCATCAATAGAGCCAATGCAAGAAAGTGACTCTTTCAAAATATGTTTATTGTTTTATTTTTCTGATTACACAGTACCTTCTCATCTTAGAAAAAATAGAAATGACATAAAACTAAACAAAAGAAAATGAAAATCACACTGTATGTGGGTGTATATGGAAATAGGAAGGAAATATAAAACATTTACATATGAGTGTTCCAAAACTGGGTATTATATGCACGTATATACTATATATTTTGTGTATACATATATGTATGTATACACAAAAAATTGTATGTGTTGTTTTACAATGTGATGCTTTTTCCAATTAACATTATCTCATAAGCATTTCCTCATTTTAACACATATTTTAAATGTGTTTTCTAAGGATTACATGTTACCAAACCGTGTAGATATACATTATGTGAAGTGGCAACATATAGCATCTTAGACTACTTAGCGGAGAGTGAATGGGATGCTCCCAGGCAGCATACAGCATGGCAGCACTCAGGCAAGGGAACTGGAGTTAAATTTGAGCATCTCTGCTTACTTCTGATATAATCTTGGGCAAATTTTTTGTGTATTTGGGCCTAAGTTCCAGTCCCTTTTTGTGAAAGGGGGTAACAGTTGTACCTAATTTACAGTTTGTTGTGAAGATTAAATGTGGTCGTTTATAACAGTTTTGTGTGTGTGGTTTTTTGTTTTTTTGTTTGTTTGTTTGTTTGTTTTTTGGTTTTGTTTTTTTGAGACTGAGTCTTACTTTGTCACCCAGGCTGGAGTGCAGTGGCATGATCTTGGCTTATTCAGGCTCCACCTTCCAGGTTCAAGCAATTCTCTTGCCTCAGCCTCTTGAGTAGCTGGGATTACAGGCATGCGCAACCATGCCCCGGTTGATTTTCTTATTTTTAGTAGAGACAGGGTTTCATCATGTTGGCCAGGCTGGTCTCGAACTCCTCACCTCAAGTGACCTGCCCTCCTCAGCCTCCCATAGTGCAGGGATTACAGGTGTGAGTCACCACACCTGGCCATATGTAACTGTTCTTAGCACAATGCCTGGCACAACAGAAACACAACATAATATGGGCTTTAAGAAAATAATGGTAAAGTAAATATTACATAAAATTTATCATTAGTGACATTTAGTAAATTAGACAGTATTGTATAACTATCATGGCTACCTAGTTCAGAATATTTTCATAATTCCAAAAAGAAACACCATAACCATTAAGCAGTCAATCTTCATTCCTGTCTCCCCTCAGCCCCTGACAACAACTAATCTGCTTTCTGTGTCCATGTATTTACCTATTCTGGAAATACCATTAAATAAAATAATAGTTAATGGCTTTTTGTGTCTGAATTCTTTCACTTTGCATGTTTTTCAGGTCTATCCATGTTGCAGCATGTATTAACACTTCCTTTTTATACTGAATAATATTCCATTGCATGGATGTACCATCTTTCATTTATCCATACATCAGTTGATAGACATTTGGGTTGTTTTCACCTTTTGTCTAGTGTTAATAGTGCTGCTATGAACATTCATGTATATGTATATTTTTGAATACCTCTTTTCAATTCTTTTGGGTAATACCTAGGAGTAGAATTGCTAGATCGTGTGGAGTTTCTATGCTTAACTTACGAGAAATTACTATGCTATTTTTCCATAGCAGCTACTCTGTTTTATATTTCTACCAGAAAGGTAGAAGATTCCAATTTCTCTAAATCCTCTCCAGCACTTGTTTTCTTTCATTTTGTTTGATTTTTATAGTCATCTTAGTCTGCATCAAGTGCTAGTTCATTGTGATTCTTATTTGTATTTCCCTAATAACTAATGATGTTGCAGATCTTTTCATTTACTGACTGGCCATTTGTATATCTTCCTTAAAAAAAAAAGTCTATTCAAGCCCTTTGACCAAAATGTTCTTTGCTAAGTAAAAGTTTTAATTTTGATAAAGTTTATCTATCTTAATTTTTTTGGTTATGTTTTTGGTGTCATGTCTAAGAAACCATCACTAAATCCAAAGTTATGAAAATTTATCCCTTATGTTTTCTTATAAAAATTTGATGGCTTTAGTGTATATATTTAGATCTTTGTTCCATTTTGAGTTAATTTTTTGTATGTTGTGAGGTAAGGGTCTAACTTCATTAGTTTGCATGTGGATATTCAATTGTCCCTGCAAGATTTGTTGGAAAAAAATATTCTTTCTCTGTCGAATGACTTTGGCACACTCACTGAAAATTAATTGACCACAGATGTGTGGGTTTATTTCTGGGCTCTTCTATTCTGTAAATCTATATGTCTATCTTCATGCCAGTTTGCCACACTGCTTTGATTACTGTAGGATTGTAGTAAGTTTTAAAATCTGGAAGGGTAAGTTCTCTAATATTCTTCTTATTTATCAAGATTGTTTTGGCTATTCAGGATCCTTTGCAATTCCACATTAATATTAGGATCAGCATTTCCATTTCTTCAAAAAAGGCCAGTGAGATTCTCATAGGGATTGCATTGTATCCCTAGAATACTCTGGGGAGTATTGCCATCTTAACATTAAATTCTCCAATTCATGATCATGTGATATCTTGTCATTTATTTAGGTTTTTCATTTTTTAACAGTGTTTTGTAATTTTCCTTGTATAAGTTTCCAATCTCCTTGATTAAATTTATTCCTAGGTATTTTACATTTTTTTGATGCTACTGTGAATGAAATCATTTTCTTAATTTCCTTTTCAGTTTGTTCAATGCTATTCTATAGAAACACAAGTGATTTTTTTTGAGTGTTGGTTTTATACTCTCCAACTCTACTGACTTAATTTATTTGCTTTAATTTTTAAAAATTATCCCTTAGAGTTCTCAGCATGTAAGATCATATCATCTGCAAGTTTCCCCTTCCATATTCTTTGTTCATTTGTGTTTTGATCATCTGTCTAGTTGTAAGAAGCTGCTATTTCAGTGTATTCTAGACCAGAGCTTCTCAAACTATAGTGTACTCATGAATTACCCATGTATTTTAAAAGGCAGATTCTGATTCATCAGGTTTAGAGTGGGACCTTAGTATCTACGTTACTAACAAGCTGCAGGGTAATGATGCTGCGGGTCTCGGGGCTGCCTTTTGAATAACAAAGGTTATAAGGGAAATAACTGCACAATGAAAGAGAGTATAAGTGATAGAGTCAGAATACTGGGTCATTGTTAAAACTCAGAAGATATAAGTCAAAATAAATCTTTGAGTCTCTTAAGGTGTGGACATGCTTGCCCAAGCTTACAACTTAATTTTTGTTGTTGTTTTTATTTAGTCCTAGATACATTACTCAGGTAATTGAAGATCAAAAGATAAGTATTTAAATGTTCTGATTGTTCATTTTCAAAAATACAAATATTTCCTCAGAAGTAGCCCTTATATTTATATTTATATTATACTTATATTTAGTAACAAAGGAGCTACTTATATGTCTCATGGGTAGTTAAAGAGGTATGTAGCCATATCCAGAGTTTGCATAATCATAGTGTCCAGGATATCCAAATATTTTCCAAGTGTATCACAGGCATTGTTGAACAATTTTCTTCTCATTGCTGCATTTATTAACCTGTATAAAGAAGCTGACTCTTCTGCTATTTGAACTTTGATTATCTCCCCAAATTCCTTCACCAAAGGTATGTGAAAAAATTGTAAAATCACTATAAAATATATTGCTTCAATAAATCAGCTCACATATCTGATGATTACAAAGAAAATCAATACAATGAAAGACAGTCTGTTTTTATAATGTTTCATCTAATTTAAAAAATAAAGTGGGGTCTGAATCTGAAATGTCTCAAGGCAGAAATTAGTGAGTTCTCCAAAGAGTAAGACACCTGCAGCAGAGCATTTCAATTCCTCTGTCTTCATTTTAGTGAATAATTTGTTTTACTCGTCTGATTCTTTAATGAACTTTCCAATTAAAAGCAGATGTCATTTTTCACAGAACATAAATTAGAAATCATTTTATTACTAACAGGCAAAATATATACAAATAGTATTGAATTTGCCAGCAAGCACTGGGAATGTCCACACAATGATGGGATTTTCACATTGGTGACCCTATTCTAGCCTTAACTTGCAGCTCAATTTAAAGCTTAGTGAACCCTATGTTTTAATTTCCAAGGGAAAGTTGAATTTAGAAAGTCCCTCCGAAATATTCATGCCCATCTAAGAAAGGGCTGAGTTAAGAAAGCAAATAAAGAACATTGTACTCTATGATCTATGATCATGAGGTTTAAAACTACCTGCTGTTATTTTGCTTACAGAATCTTTACCAGCTCGTTAAGTTTAAATGCTTAGAAAATCATTTTTAGTTTTGACTTTTACAAAAATTCCTCATACATCTTTTTTGGTTTTTTTCCTGGCATTTGTCAGCCCTTAAATAAAATGTCCCAGAAAGCATGGCTTTTTACAGTTAATACTATTATATTGCATGGTATTTTGCTATCATGATAATAATAGTGAAATTGAATATACTTTAAGTGAACACCTGAGAGGACTTCTTATACCTTAACACAGTCATTCCCTGAACCGCCTACAACCTTCCTGTGCTAATTTAGCCATTTAGTGACTTATTTAATGCCCTAGCCTTTGCCCGCCTTTGCTTTCCTTGACTTTTTTTTACTCCAAAGACCTATTTTCAGCTAGCTTCAGCTTCCCACTACTGTGGCCACAACACTTTGTTTTATAGCATCACCCAAAACTGCTCTCATCACCACCTCCGTGCCTTCTTTCTTTTCCTGGTCTCTGTCCTTGTGCTACTCAGCATGTACTACTCAATCACGCAGTTTCTCTGTTTCTTCCTAATTCTGAAACAATTAGCATAATTATTCTGATCGTAATTTATCTGTTACCAGTTAGCCTTTCAAATCCCTTTATTTATCATCTGTTAATTCCCTGCTCCATACCCCTTAACAACTAGTCCAAAACCTTCGTGCTTTTTTAAAATGCTCAACTATCATGGAGCCAGGCTTTAACTAACCTCAAAGTCACTTAGTCCCACAGAGTGGAATTGCTTGTTCTTTTCTTCTCTGCCCAAACTTTTTGTCTCTTCCTTGCTTCTCTCTTTTACTTCTTTCCCCTCATTTCCAGGAGAAATGGATCCTATTCTAAATCCCACTGGTTCTATCTCCTATTCACTTTATATCTCTTTTCATTCTTAGTATCTCATTTTTCTGTCACCCTTCACTCCCCACCCCACCTCCACTCCTTTTTTTGCCTAGATAACTCCCACAGCTTGTTTGAGGTCTCAGCTCAGATATCGCTTCCTATAGGAAACTCTTATTAATTCTCTGGAAACCATTAGCTCCATTTCTCCATGATCCAGAATCGTCCTCCACATTTTCTCCACACCGACCCCCTTGCTTCAGTGCTCTAGCTCAGGCTGTCTCCCCTGCTTGGGACATGGTGAGTCATCCTTGCCCTCTCCCAAGACCCACCCCTACGCTCACCAGGTGAAATTCCTGTGCGTGTTTAAGACCCAATAAGATGGCTTCTCAGATACCCCAAAGCAGAAACTGATTTCACTTTCTGCTACACACTTGTTTTGTTTTCCATTTGAGCTTGTGTTCATAAAAGGTGCTGAATAATGCTTTTTAGATGGTTCCACATTCAGTGTAGGAGAGTTATGGAATGCCCATCCCGGTATCATTTGTGGCTGGTTCACAGATTATTGACTATGGAATGAGAGTCCTGTGCATATACTTAGTGGTGAACTGAAACCCAGAGCCTGCAAAAAGATGAGTTGAAGAAATTCTAGCTTTCAGTGGATTTTGTTAGAAGACAAGTGATTTCTTCCATACCATTAGAGGTAAGGATTTTTTCCTATAATAGAATACATAGCTATTATAAATATAGTTACAAAAATTTTACAAGGAAGGTAAAAATAACCACATGGGCATATAGACAATTTTGGAATAAAGAAAACCTGATCATATTTTTTTTTACCTTTTCTTAGCTTTTTTTCTTTAAAGTGACACATAATAATTGTATATATTTGTGGGGTACATAGTGATGTTTCAATACATATAACATATGTATGTATATCAGATTGGGCTAATTACCAAATCCATCATCTCGCACATTTATCATTTCTCTGTGTTGGGAACATCCAATATCCTTTCTTCTAGCTATCTGAAAATATATATTATGGTCATCCTACAGTGTTATAGAACATTAGAACTTATTCTTTATATCCAGCTGTAATTTTGAATCCTTCCCCTTTTAAATCAGTGGTGCCTTTGTTGAGACAATGATGTCAATGAAGAAAGTAGGAAGAAATGCGTCAGTTTCATCTTTCTGAATTAAGACTAATGATATCCAATATTGCACAGGGCTGTTTAAACTCCTGATGGATTAGTGTAACAGTCATTCAAGGAGTCTAAGGGTGAGGATTTTGTTTATTTGTCATTGTATCTTCCACAGGCTAGCTCAATACTTATTGACTGAATGAAGTAATGTGTAAAACTAAAGTTAAATTTTAGATTTAGAAGTCGTTAATACAATAATGTAATTTTCAGAGTCAAGTTAGTTGAAAGTTTTAGGTTTAAACTACTATTCTTATAGAATCTATCTTCCAATTATCAGCATAATTATATATCAATTATTCTAAGTCAAATGTTACCTATTCATTAAATACCTTAGAATATTCTGTATCAGTGGTTCCAAAATTTGTCTGATTGTGTCATTTCCTTGTCCCTGACTGCAAATAAAATGCTTCAGATTTTTTTTTAAATCCTTATTTTTTTCACCCTACCAATATAAATTATGATTCAGTGGATAGGGGGTGAGCCTGGAAATACGTGTTTTTAAAACTTTCCCAAGAGATACTAACAGCCAATCAGATTTAAGAGGCTTTTTTAAAAAGTCTGTATTTGAGGTTTATTGTAGACAAAACATAAACAGACCCTCCCTTCTATAAAGTTAGCCTATTTCATTTAGGGAAATCACCACACAATCTAATAATTTCCCCTGTAGCTGAATTATGTGTGTTGAGATCCTGAAAATATCTCCAATGGATTGTGTAGACAATGAAAAAGTAAGTCCTCTGAGGACATTAAGATAAACTGGGACCATATGGTCAGCCCATGACACAATCTGATTGTAGGCAAATTGTGTTAGATGCAAGTATTTTGGCCAGCTAGACTTTTATTAAATTTAATTTAAAATAGAAACACCAACCAGGCTCTCTTACTTAACTAGAAGAAAATGTGATTAATAGGAACAAGAAATCTAAGAAAAACAGGGGCGAGACACTAAAGAAGAAAATGGTTCTTGGAATACACAAATCTTGGGAATATTTTCCCCAGAATTCCCTTGTAATTAAATTTTCATCTATGTTGAACCAAGGAAGAAAGAATAAATGCATTTGTGCTCCAATGACTATTTTGAAGATTTGTTTATGAGCATAGTGTGTTGTGATTTCATTTTATTTTCAAATTTTATTTTGCCACATAGCCATTTGCTTCAGTATGTATTAGCAACAAGCACCCTGCTTCATGCTGCTAAAGTGCTGCTGAGTGGAATCATTCAGTGGCCAAACACTGAAGAGAATAAGGGAAACAAGAGACTTCCAAGTCATGGGCTATTTTCCTGCAACTTAAAAAATATGTGAATGAACTAAAACAAAGTAACTAAATCTCTAAAATATGCAAATGAACTAAGATAAGAAAGCAGCAACTAATAGTCAGAAATTAATTTGGTGATATCTGTCACTTCTATTACAGACTTGCAATTCCAATGCTGGTAAGGTTAATTTATGGATCAAACAGCCAGTATCACACAGTTTGGGAGGGCATAAAATCCAGGAACTTGAAGCACAGCTAATTTGTCACTGAATTAACAGATGAGTCACTAGGAAAGCAGAAATGTACAAACTGGTGGTGACTGTCATTGCACTGCAGTAAAAATAAGGCTCAAAAAAGCAAAATCTTCTTCCTGAAGCTGCTTGACAAGCTTGGATAAAAAGTGTACCTCTAGCTGGTGTTCTTTGCTCTTATCCACAAGCTCTCCCTGGTTCAATCGCAATGATTTTCACCGTATGTCTGGGAGGTGAAACAGCACACTTCTTTCATCTCTAGGTGAAATGCAAAATCACAGTCCTTCCTGTTTGCAATCTGTGCCTTTGCTGGACTGCATCATAGTGAGGGCAAAGTTCAAATGGCCTGTAGACACTGAACTCAGCAAGCATGGCAGACTGAGGCAAGACACTTCTCTCCAGAATGACCCTGACATTTGCACAGGTCAGCATAGAAATGCCCCTGAAGGGAGCATGAGGAGAAGAAACTGCCACCCAGTTTATAATCCAACTTGACATAATCAGAGAGTTTCAACTTCTAAAGGGCTCAATGCCACTCTTCGAAAGCATAAACATTTCTGTTAAAAACAAAAATCTTAAGCAGACGTTCAAATATTCTATGATTAAAATTGCCAGGTTCGTTTTACCATCTGCTAATGCAATCATGCAAAATTCTATGATTTTGTGTCAATGAGTTAATTCTAGTTGTTCCGAATGGAACTGTGGACTTGGGGGTTAAACAAAAACTAGGCTATATCTAATGAGATGGTCTAGGAATCAACCATGCTTTGGGAACTATGCATGAACTCAACACATGCTTCTGCCAGATTTGATTTTGGCCAGTAATCTCCACAGTTAATATTTTTTAGTACTTTTCAAATATATTCCCTATTGTTTTTTGGTCCACCTTTCCCCCACTTAAAACTTAAATTCTGAAGTCAAGCTTATAATGAAAACTTACCACTTGATGTTGAATGGTTAAAATCCCCTCATACACAGGGAAGTTTTTGTGTGAGCGAAAGCTTACTAAACATACTGTGGTTATCATTATTTTTTCATTTCAGTTGGAGCCCCTAACATTCTTACTTTTTGGATCTGCTTGCTGGATAATTGTTATGCCAAGTCATAACTTCATTTAAAGAGCTAAGCTAGGACTAGCAGTGGGGGGAAGGAAAGAAGAAATCTTTTTTGCCTTCTTGTCTATCAGCACTAATCCTCTGAAAAGTACCCTTTCAATCAACGGATCCAAGAGAAGCTCAATTGCCTCAGCAAATGGAATACTGAAAGGTACAGTTAAAAAGGTTCCTACTGTGAGTGAAAAATGAAAATAATGGTGTGACCTATGGAGACACTGCAAACCTGGGAACACACAGGGCCTCTTGTCTGTATCAGGTCCGAGATATGCAGGCATCTCTGTCAAATTAAAAAGCCAAGGAAGTGGACGGCTTTGGCTTCCTGCTGGTGGGGACAAGAACTGGAAATATTTTATTGCAAAGTGACTGAGACCCTGTTAGAAGTTTAACACTTAGCAGGCAGGCAGCAACCGCTTAGAGAAAACAGAACGAGATTTTCTCCATTGAGCTCCTCCAGCCTTGACAAGGGTGACAACTATATTTTTTAAATAGTGTGATGGATTCAAATGGCTCTGGAAAGTTTTATCTTAAAAATAAAATGGTGGAACTGTCCCCTGTGAAAAATGGCTGGGGAAATAAATACATTACCAGAATGGTATAGAAATGCATCAGAAACTGCCTATAGATTGCCCAAAGAAAACAGAACCAATTTTCCGAGAAGATTGAATAGAAATATTGAATGGACCCAGCTTCATTTAATACCCACAGAGTTCATGTGAAATGTAATTAGGAAGACTGGGGATGGAGAACAAAAAAAGATAAGAGACACAAAATGGACCTTTACAGCTTCTTTGGAAGGTCACGGTCCACTTTTTATAGCATGATGTCAAGCACAAGGTGAAAGTGGGTTTTCAAAGACTTGGCTCTACTCCAAAGGTCTCTCTTTAATGTTGCTTGCAAAATTTATACTGAAGGCAGATTTATGAACATTGTTGGAGAACAGGTATTCCTCCTCTTGTTCATAGAGAAGAGGTTTATTATTTTGGTCCAGTTGCTAAGCAAAACTAAGTCTGAGTTTGGGCTGTAAATTTTCAACTGTATCTATATTAGCTTTATGTTTATTCTGAAATGGCGAGCCTTCTGATTTCAAATCTGAGAATGCCAGGGTCATATAAGATTTTTATCACCTCCGAGGTCTCGTCCAGGCCATATGGAAGTTTTACCTAGGCAATTCCAAAATAATACGGCTAATCATTATTTGATGAGAAAAACAATGTATCAAGACTGAGAAGAGTCAAACTACCTGAGTTTCAAATTTGGCTTTTTCACTTACTAATCTTGACACCTTGGGCAAGTTGGTCATCTCCCTGAGCCCCAGATACTCCATCTGTAAAATGAAGATAATAACAGTTCCTACTTCATAGGGATATGATAAAAATTAAATGAGATAATGCATGTAAAGTGTTTAGCACACCACTAACATACAGGAAGAAAAATCAACCCTTACCGTCTTGCAGACAGTTAAGACAACATCCTAGAGCTTAGTGTTGTTAGACTGAGCACGCAATGGCTATATTTCATTTCTTCATATCCTAACTTCTGCATTTTCCTTGCCCCTATTTTTCTAGGCCCTCCCCAGTTTCTCCATATTTGTTAAGTAGTCTCCCCCTAATCAGCACAGAAGATTCTGATCAATGCCAAATCTTTTTAAAGAATTACCTGCTTTATTCTGCATCTTTACACATTAAGTATTTCTCCACCTGAGTTTGAGTATTAATGCCCCACAGATCTTAATAGACAGAAGAAGAAAGAATGGTACAAAGAGAGGAAATGAACTAACAGAGGAGCTGGAGAACAGAGACAAAGCAAAGAAAGAAACAGAAAGACTTGTGAGAGCTGGTGAACTCAGTTGGTGATTCAGCTGGTCTTAGCTACAGAACGTTTTCCCCCAACGTTGTTCCAACTGGAGCACTGGTCCCCTGAGATGACTAGCAAACAGTTTATTAATCAAAGAGAGTTTGTCCAAAATATTCCACACCACACTTTCCTCTAGGAGAGTCTCAATGCGTGTTAGTACAATAAAGATGCCAAGAAGTACTGCAGTAAAAAAACAAAAACAGAAACAAAAACCACACACACACACACACAAGCCATTTTACTTTGTTTCATCTCATAAGACTGATCAATACTTAACACTAATCAATAACATTTTGGGAAACATTTGACTACCATTATTTTACAACTGGGTTGCAGGAATACCCATAAATAAAGAACAAATTTTGGAGAATTAATGAACCAAAACTGATGGGCAGAAAAGTGGGACTAACATTTAGTGAGTGCCTATTATGTGTGCCAGAAATTGTACTGTTTTAAAAATATTTACTCATTCCCAGTAGGTTAAAGTAATGGTTTTTAAGTGGTAGGGTTGATAAAAGTGCTTTATGAAAGAACATCTTGGCACATATTAGTTTTCCTTACGTGGGGACACAATAGCTCTTTAAAAATGGAAAGATCTTGAGAACTCACGTAGCCCGTATCTGTGCTTAAGAGTGTTGCTTTTGCATGCACTGAGAAATTGCAGATTTTGGAGTCTATCCTCAGTTCCCTGGAAGGTAGCATGAGACAAAGACCTGTGAACTAGTCCTGGTACTGCCACTTACTGGATATGTAACCTTGAGTAGCATACTCTTCTGAACCTATGTCAATACTAGAAAAAATAATATCTAATTTAAGGGTTTTTGAGGATTATAGTCATAAGCCACAATTTTACATAACTGATACTTCAAATAATTCAAATTTCTTACTCTACGTTTTATATTCCTGTATTCATTGATCAAAATGTTTTTCTCTTGCACCTAAAACTATAACAGTTCCCATGGACACAAAATATGTGTACAATTTGTATCTTAACACCTGCTAATTGTTATTTAAAATACTACTGTATTGAGAGTGTGTGTGTGTGTGTGTGTGTGTGTCTGGAGTTCAGTGACATGATCACAGTTCACTGCAGCCTCGACTTCCTGGTCTCAAGCGATCCTCCCACCTCAGCCCCACCAAGTAGCTGAAACTACAAGCATGCGCCACTATGCCCATATGTCCACTATTTGTATTTTTTGTAGAGACAGAATTTTGCCATATTGCCCAGGCTGGTCTCAAATTCCTGGGCTCAAGTGATCTGCTTGCCTTGGCCTCCCAAAGTGCTGGGATTACAGGCGACCGCACAAACCATTTTATTCTTTCTTTATATTCCCCAAGGCATCTGTCTTAGCATAGTGCTGGGTACATAGTAATACCATAGTAGTTACTTTGTGAAATGAATGAATGGAAAAATTAATGGCAAATTGCACTAAAATTGTACTTATTTTACACAGCGTAATATAACAAATGTAACTTAATAATAGGATACTTTGTACTGGTAGAACAAGGCAGGATGGAGTCAGACTGAGACTTCTGAAATCTTGTGCTAAATTTTCCACGCTTAACAAGTAGCCTATGCCTGTCACTCAACCTCAGCTTATGTGAATACCAGAAGATTCACTAACAAGACAGCCATGTTAGAGATAATCATTCTTTTATGACAGTGGGTCTGACTTCAGGACTTTTGCAAGAAACTTGAATTTCCCTTCAAATAAATTGAATGTAAATATGCTTGGTTTACTCCGACTCATATTTTAATTCTGTTTAATGTTTTTCCACCCTCATGCAACAAAAAGTAAAAAAGCTACCTCTTTTCATTTTCTGAAAGGTCTATATACCATTAAGAGTGAAGCCTTGAGAGGTGAAACTGATATCACGAAGGAGGAAATACAGAACAATAACAGCTATTCATTTTATGAAGGGTAACAGAACTTCATTTTATTAGGTTGGTGCAAAGGTAATTACTTTTAGTGGCAAAAACTGCAATTACCTTTGTACGAACCTAATAGCTCTACGTGTAGGCAGACACAAAAACAACAGTCATAAGACATGTGATTTCTCTTCATTTCTTGTACACATTTACCCACATTGACAGTGAGACTGAATTGTGGGAAAGATGTGTTTTTATACTTAAATGAATAAACATTGGACAAAACGAGTTCAAGATTTAAAACTGTTGTTCATTGTATAGGGGGTATATTTTTAGGTGGAGTTCATAGAAATGGAAGTGACCTGTATTCAGGTCAGCTGGGAGCTCTGCCAGTCACTCATCCCAACTTCCTACCTCTTTCTACTCTCCCGTTTTAGCCTCTTTCTGTGTCTTTTCCCCACTACATCTACATGACACTCAAACCTGTAGTGAAGCATTTACCACTACAGTATTTACTGCACTTTCATGATTTGAAAATCGAATGGCAGATTTCTGATATACTCAACATATCTAAATACTCTCTGAATCTTATCAGAAATTATAAAAAGGGGTGTCTCTGTCAGTTTGAGTTTCTATAACAAAGTAACATAGACTGAATGACTGGTCTACAATAGATATTTTTGTCTCATTGTCCTGGGTGTGGGAAGTTCCGGATCAGGGTACCAGCACGGTAGAGTTGTGGTGAAAACCCTCTTCTGGGTTGCAGGCTGCCAACTTACCGTATCCTCACATGGTGGAAGGGGCAAGGTAGCCCTCTCGGGCCTCTTTCATGAGGTCACTAATCTCCCAGAGCCCTACTTCCTAATGTCATCACCTTGGGGATTAGATTTCAGCAGAGGAATTTGCGGGGGACACAAGCATTCAGTCCATAACTGGGGAGATGTGTCAAATAAACTTAGTAAGAATGATCTGTTGCAGGAATGGAATTCTGCTGTTGAGAAGCTGAAGAGCGGGGCACTGAGAATTCTGCTGTCGAAGGAGTACGCGGAGAAAGAACACCTCCAGCTCTCTCACCAGAAACTGAGTCAGCTTCAAGAAGAATTTGGTCAACTCATGGTGGAAAGGAATACCTGGTTAAAGAAGGCAAATGAATTTTTTAACAGTGCTAACAAGGTCAGTGTGAGATCAAGTTGATAATTTTCGGTAATCAGGGAGGCCAGTAAAAGACCCATGACTTCAACCAGCTGGAGCACATCACAGAAGTCAAAACTCCCTGTAAAATTTCAAAACTGATAGCAGCAAAGAAGAGTTTTTACCATATATTCCTATTATGGCCATTATTTGGTTCTCAAAACTAGAAGACTGTTTTCACATGTAAAAGGTGACTTTAAAAACAGCAAACACCTCATGAGGGTTTTTTGGTTTTTTGTTTGGTTTGGTTGTTGGATGGTGTTTGTTGTTGTTTTGAGAAAGGGCCCGGCTCTGTCACCCTGGCTGGAGTGTAGTGGCGTGATCATAGCTTACTGCAGCCTCGACCTCCCAGACTCCAGTGATTCTCCCATCTCAGCCTCCCACGTAGCTGGAATCACAGGCACATGCCACCATGCCTCACTTTTTTCTTTTGTAGAGACAGGGTCTCACTATGTTGTGCAGGCTGTCCTCAAACTCCTGGGCTCAAGTGATCCTCCTACCTCGGCCTCCCAAAGTGCTGAAATTATAAGCGTGAGCCACCATGCCTAGCCTCATGAAGGTTTTACCTTACAGCTGCCACTGGTCTGTTTGGGGGGGACACTTGTGCCCACATTATTGTGTTTCCCATGGAGGAAGAGAATTATCATAAATATATCAAGGTTTAAAAATACCTTAAAATTTTTACTGAAAGCCCTCCTTTTTTTCATCCTCTTTTATTTATCAGGTAAAAAATATATGAATATTGCAAGTCTTTTTGCACATAAACCATAAGGCTAGAAACAGTGCCTTAGCCTGATTGTTCCACCTTGATCTTGCCATTTTAAGTCAGCCAGAGTGAAATCTGGCTGTGGACCATCTCCAGGTCTTCTTGAGTTGGAGAAGTGCTCTGCTTCTCCTCTCGGATTCATTGGACGTTCATTGCAGCAGCTGGTTCCTGCTAAGTGGCAGTGTTCACCTGTTCATATCACTTGAGTATGGCTCAGTATATGAGGCTGGGGATCTTATTTGAAATTTTTTTCTACCTTTTCCAATGTAATATACATCTTCAAATGGTGTTTTTGGAATTCTTTCATACCTTAAATTTCACTGATGTTTTCAAAACAGACAATGTGGCAGTAAACGAAAGAGGAAACCCTAGAAGCTAGGTACGTTGTGATCTAAAATCGTATCGTCAACACCCTGAATACAATGTCCTGTTGCATATCAAAATAGTGACTTAATTTTGAACTTCTTTACTAATAAAAACTTTCTGAAAAAAAAAATAGTAAAATTTCAAAACAGAAGTGCTAAATTGTGGTAAAATGTTAAAGAAAGATTGATTGTCAGATTATTTGTCATTTGGGATTTCTTTGTTTTAAGAGAGGAAACAGACATACCATATTACTGGAGCTATTGAACTAATTCGATGTTAAGTGCTAATTAAGTTTCTCCTCAGTAATTCTGTTTTTGAATAAGAGACTTTTAAATTTAAACTGCAGGTTCATTTTTCAAAATGAGTGGGTCATCTATAAGTCAGTTAATATTGTTTCTAAGGAAAACAGTTATCAAACATATTGCTATAAAACAATGCTTCCAGTTCAAACCCTGTAGTTTACAGCCTTGTAAAATGTAGTTTCTCTCTTTCATTCCCATTCTCTTCCTCTGGTTTTCTCTGCTCTCATTATTTTGTACCTTGCTGTTATATCTTTCTGGGTTTTAACAGAGAAGGAATATCCCCTCCAAAAGTCTTTTTTTTTTTAAAAAAAAAAAAAAAAAAAAAAAAGAAGAAGAAGAAGAAGAAGAGAGTGGTTACTTTCTCAGACTCATACAGTAATTCAGGTCAGACTGGAGAAGAGAATGTGTGTTTCTTAATCACAAAGACTTTTGATTTCTAGATTCCCCATTTTATCATTTGAAAGCCATGGCATGCTAACTATACAAATTATAATAAGCTCCACTGGGATTTATCCATACTATAGCAGGTTCTATAGCCAAGTGGCACTCAGAATAGTGTTAGAATCCTTTCTCCCTTTTCAAAGAATCAAGGAAATAATTTCTGACTCCAAATCTAAGAACTCAATGTGAAAGATAATGGATATTTCTACCTCAGCAAAAATAGAAGCTGGAGTTTGGAATGTAGATGTTTAATCATGACTGTTGAATGAATTTTTTACTGTGTTATTAAGTAAAATAACTACATTATTTATACTATATAATTAAATAAAATAAACGATGAAATTATGTAGTGTAAATCTACTTAAAGAAGAAAACTCTTCTCCTGGCTTATAAATGTTATTTTTTAAAATTTATATTGCAAAACCTCCAAATTTTACAAAAATTTGACCACTTTACCCAATTCTTAGCATGATACTTATAGCCCTAGTTTAAATAAAGAACTGAAGTTTTAAAATTAATATAATTTCAAAATCCCTTAAAATTTTTTTTCTAGAATAAAATTCTGTTGACACTAGTGAAAAGGTATGTTCAGTTTATATAATCAATTATCTCCGAAACACTGAATTTTCCTCTTGAAAATTCACTTTGTTGTGCCTTGAGTGCACTGGGGTTTCCTCATTGTGAACATTCCTGTTCTTAGATGAAGTCATGCTCTCAAGAACTGTGAGGGGTTTGAGATTTTACCCTCCGTTCCAGCTAACATGTTAACTTATCACAGTTTCATGGATGACTACAGAAGACACCTGACCTCTGGGTCAGAGGTGATTGATTATAGCAAAGCAGCAGCCAGAGTGTCAGCATACCACATCAATTCTCCCAGCTCCAGTTCCCCCTGAGTGATGCAGATGGGCCCTGATGGATGTATGCACCTGCAGCAGGTAGGGTCCAGGAGAGGAACCCTAAGCTTGGAGAATCTGTAGTTTTACAGCAAATAGGAAGCAAGTCTGCTCTTTGTCTTGGAGGGCAACATCACCTCAATCCTGAAGGTTGCTAGTTGCAGACCCAACACTGATAAATGGCCCAGATATAAAGGGGTCAGAGTCTTGTATTCTCGACCTACCTGTGAGATGTGTAGAAGCACAAGAGATCCATGAAGAACTTTCTCTCCCAGCACATGCAAATCTGGATGTTAGCACTGCAGAGATAGAAGATGAAGTCAGCACTTTACAAAAAGATACTTTCCTTGAAAATCAATTTCATTCTTGAAAAGTGGAATTATTTTTCAGCAAACAATTTCTTGTTCCAAATTCGTTGAAGCTAGGTCAATATACTTTTTCAATTTCTATGTCAAATACTAGTCTATCAAATTTGTTAGTATCACATGCAATATATAAATGAGTGAGTGGGATAACTTGAATATCTGCTTGGTAAAAAGTGAAATATATGATTTTTTAAATATACTTTTTACTTTTTTGAATTTTGTTAAAATAAAAAGAATAAATATCCAATTTTATCTGCAGAATAGACTGTTAGTAATTTTCTCCTATCATATGTATTTTTTCATCCAGATTTTTATCATATTTCTGGTTAAAATCATTGAGGAGTCCCTCTTCCCCGTTTTCCTTTCATTTTCTTTCTATTTTTTTCAGGGGGTGGGGACAGGATCTCACTGTCACCAAGGCTGAAGTGCAGTGGCATGATCACAGCTCACTGTAGCCTTGACCTCCGGGGCTCAGGTAATCTTCCCACCTCAGCCTCCCAGGCAACTGGGTTGCCACCACACCAGCCTAATTTTTTGTATCTTTTGTATTTTTTGCCATGTTGCCCAGGCTTGTCTTGAGCTCCTGGGCTCAAGGGATCCACCCTCCTTGGCCTCCCAAAGTGCTGGGATTATAGGTGTGAGCTACCATGCCCCACCTCTTTTCATTTTCATTCATTCCCCTCTCTAACAATTCTGGATAGGGATATTATTATTTACTAGAAATATTTCACAATAATTTATTTTATTATTTAAAGGTGAATTCATGAGAATAATTACCCTTCTCCTTAGATATTCACTTATTTAGTATATATTTATTGAGTCACTGCTATGTGTCAGGCATTGTTCTAAATGCTGGAAAATAAATAGCAGAGAACAAAACTTACAAAATTTGTGAAATTCAGTAAAATATAATTAACTTAATTGCCCACATTACCAACAGTTCCCCCACTGCCTTTGTCCAGTGGCTCCAGGAGTGCAATTGATTACCTTTAGTTCTACTAGGGTTTGATGAGTACCCAAGGTTCAGGAATGTTTCTCACCCAGAGGAAGTGTCTGGCAGCCTGTGACTACAGATACGCATGTTTGGACCTGGAATGAGCAGCAGGTGGCGATGTTGAGACGGCATTAGGAACATCACTACCTGCGGCTTGCTGTAAACCAACCACTGGATTCAAGTGGAGTGAGCCGTGTAACTCAAGAATCTGATATACTTCCTATTCTTGTTAAAGTTTCCTAATGTGTTTGGTGAATGAACCTATTTGTCAAGTCACTTAGCAGAATATACAAGTAAGTGTCAGTTGTCGACATTGACTAATAGCTGATTGGAGAAGAGTTCCTCTAATTATCAGATGTTGCTAAGACTTATGAGAACATGGCACGACATATGAATTTAGCACCTATTAGAATAACTCATCTCGATCCTCCAAATTATTCATCCTTCGGGATTATAGATTATCTTATTTATTATACTTCCAGTGTGTTCACAGAAAACAAGCTATGGTTGATATTTATTGATCACCCCAAATGTATTTGTCATTGTTAAGGGAATGTAGTTTGAATCCAAGATAAATATATCATATGTTTCAAAAACAGAATGGGGTGAGCCTGTTTTTACAGGACTGCTGCAATTGAACCCAAAACTGTAAAACATGACTGACTGGTCATAATGTATCATGTCCTATGCCTTCCATTCCCAGGTACGTGATTTCATTGAAGAAAGCAAGCAGAGGAAACTGAGGACAAATCCAGTTTATGAACATGGTCTGATTTTTGGGTGGTCAGTCTGAAAGCAAAGATGAAGCAAAAGTTGGGGTGGCCAAAGAAACACACAAAAAGTAGTTTGAAATATAACAATTGTCATAGCTTCCTTTGTTTCTGCCATAGGTATTGAAACATTAATGTCCTTTAAGAAGATGATACTGCTTTTTCAAGATATTTACAGTGATGCACAGTAATGCTTATAGCAACATCACTGTTTCAGATGCAAACAGAATAATTAAGCATGGAATTTGGTACACTTTTTTCCATTTATATATATATATATATATGTGAGTTATATGTGATCTTACCGTTTTCAAAATAAACACATTTTAGGCCCAGCTGACGAAAACAATTAATCAAAATGGTCCAGTTGTTGTATAGATTGAAATTTTTAAAAACCTGCCCAAGTAGAGTACCTAAAAATATTATCCAGAAGGAATTTATTGAGGTGATATAAACAAATTCAAGAAATAGGCCAAATGTTATTAGGTATGAAGGAAAATGTAATTACTTTCAGTTTTCTAATTCCTCAGCAGCCTGTCTTAAACTCCTCTTTTTCAGAACAACTCTCCTTTCTCTTAGAAATAACTAAAGCCTCTTATATTCCCTCCCTCTCTTCTTCCATATTTGCATTCAGCTAATATGTTGTGTTCCTATTCTTGCCATGCATCAGATGGGTACTTGAGCAAAAGCAATGAAAGATATAATCCCTGCTTTCCAGACATTCTCAGTCAAGTTTAGACGAGACGCAAGGGAACAGAAGTGTGCTGGGTTGTGGGAAAGCTATGATGGAGTAAGCCCAAAGCATTAGGGCACACAGAGCGGAGACCCTTAACCTGGCCCAGGGAAAAAGAGTCAAGGAAGGCTCCCCAGAGGAGGTGACCACCACTGAACTAAGTTTTTCTTCTTCTTCTTTTTCTTTCTTTCCTTCCTTCTTTCTTTCTTTTTTTTTTTTTTTTTTTTTTTTTTGGAGACGGAGTCTTGCTCTGTCGCCCAGGCTGGAGTGCAGTGGCGCAATCTCGGCTCGCAACCTCTGCCTCTCCGGTTCACGCCATTCTCCTGCCTCAGCCTCCGAGTAGCTGGGACTACAGGCACCCACCCCCATGCCCGGCTAATTTTTGGTATTTTTAGTAGAGATGGGGTTTCACCGTGGTAGCCAGGATGGTTTCGATCTCCTGACCTCGTGATCCACCTGCCTCAAAGTGTTGGGATTACAGCCGTGAGCCACTGTGCCCGGCCTGAAATAAGTTTTAAAGGATGGGGCAAGAAGGGTCAAGGAAGGGCTGGATGGTACAAAGTCATGCCATGTTTGGGGAACCTAAGATAATTCAATTTGCCAGGAGTATAGTATGTAAACCTAAAGTGATGAGAGACGAAGGTGGTAGAAGCAGGAAGGGTTTTGAATAGCATGCAAAGGAGTTTCTATTTTATGCTGAACGTGTCTTTAAATATGCAGAGATATTTAAGAATTGAAAAAGCCATGATGATGCAAACCTCACCACAAGAAGCAGATGATGTCTTAATTTACCTTCTTCCTGTACTCTCTCTGGGAGAATGATGACTGTTGGGTTTAGAAACCTTTGATTTTAGAGCTCAGAGGTCAGGCTAGTTAAACCACAGCAAGCATTTGATAAGTATGGCTGTTATTAGCATACAAATATGAAAATAGATATATCATAGAAAAATTATAGAAAAAGAAACACCTTTAACATCTTAAGTGTCTTATGAGGGCTCACAACTCAGTTCATATCTCATAGTCTGATAATCAAGCTGTTCAATTATATTGTCCTCACTCATGAATACCTTTCACATCTAAGCTGTCAATGAATTTCTAAGTTAAGAGTGTATTAATCGGTTTCTCTCCTATGTGCAATATCAGATTGTTGCATCTCTCTGTTGGCAGTAAACACATTCTGCTTAGTATTACAGTTATTTCTGGGTAGATTTCTTTGGCTAAATTAAAATTTCTTGAGGGTAAGAAACATGTTCTTTTCACTCTGTGTTCACCAGAACACCTAGAACACTGACTTCTAGTTAGTGGGGTTAGTTCTATATTTTTCTTCCTAATTCTCGTACTAACTAGAGCAGACTAAGAGCAGTGAAATATTATAAACTCTAGAGTTTCAAGGCCAACTACATGAAATTGTTCACTGGAGATTATATTGATCCAAGGTACTTGGGACTTGACCATTTTGAAAGAAGATAACTTAATTACTTTAATATACAAGGAACACAAATTTTAAGCTTCATCTCTGCATCGTATCTGAGAAGGCAGGTCGTGCTGTGTAAAGGGCTTGTGATCTACACACAGTGCCTCCTCTGAGACATCTCCAGGCAGCACTAATTGCTCATTTTGTATCATTTCCATAATATTTCTCTGTACGCCTTAGAGAGAGATTATGTCCTAATCTTTGTGTGTCACATATGTTCAAAAAACTTTTGTCGGATGAATGAATAAATGACTGGCCATGTGACAAATCAATTTACATTTTGAGCTTGAGTTTTCTCTTTTCTAAAATCAGTCTAATAATCCTTATCTACTTCAGAGAGTCTCATTCAATAATAAAAGTTCTTATAATTGGTGATAAATAGTACACAATCTTTTTTGGATAGAGTTGGAGTGTAAAATAAATGGAATTGTAGGGTATTAAGTGAAAATTAGAAATGTTTGCTAGCATGACACTTTGCCAAAATAACAGTAGATTTTGGAGCCCAGATGCCTATGTATGAATCTGATCTTGGATATTTATTAGCTGTATGACCTTGGGCAGTCGCTTAACCTCCCTGTGCATCTGGCTTTTTTAACCTGTAAAATAGAAGTACTATTGGTACCTTATAAGGACATTGTGCTAAGTAAGTTAATACATGGCTACAGCACAGGACTGCTAAGCACTCACTAAGTGCTAGCCATTATTTTGTCTTTATATCTCTAATGTGATGTAATGCTTTTGTTCATTTTCGCATTCCCAGCACATAACTGAGTACGTAGTCTGTAGATTTCAATGTTTTTTGATTAAGCAAAAAAATAAATGCTTAACACATTATAAATGGACATTTTCTGTATTAATATTTCCAAGATCATCTTAAAGTCATTTAGGTTAACTTAGAGAAAAGAAACCAGAAATTATAAATGGTGACTAGCTGCCTAAAGTGCTATTGAATGGGTCTAGTTGTATTCCTCAGAACAGAGATGGTCAATGCATAAACTTCCTCCATTCCTTGTTGATAAAATGCTTCAGATACATACCACTTTCAATCCCAAACCTCTTTTATTCCAGTGTTTTCTCAGCTTTCCAGATTATGAGACAGAAGCTTCCATAGGTGCTAATGGCATTTAATACCTCTCATTAATACCATGAATTTGCCCTGGAACAAGGAGGGAGCCCTGGAGTCCAGCAGCAACTGCCATTGACAGGCAAGGAATAAGCTGGAGCTGCAGCAAGGGACAGCAAATATTGGGAGCTTAAAAATCACATCACCCCTATACTCTGGCCTTCATGGCATTTGAAAGCTTGGGCAGATGTGGGGAGGAACTGATAGGAATCAGTTCCCCAGAGTGGGAACCACCAGAATTTCTCTTCAGGTGATGTATAGAAAAGGAAACTGAAGCTTTTGGTCTTTGTAACAGAACCTAAGGGAAATCCGAATCTCTACAGGTAATAGAATCTGTTGCTCTAATTAGAAGCACTAATTAGACTCAGCTCAGCACTTAGCTGAGTTTTGTGTTTTTGGTAGTTACAAGCATTCCAATGAAACTCTCTCCAGCCACTAGACTCATGGAAGGAAATGTTCTAGGTTCTGCTGTTTTCTTTCTGTTGTTGTTCCTGTTTAATGTTGACTCTCTTCAAATTGATTAGTCAAGAAGCAAACAACATTACTTATTAAACACCTTTGTGAAACAGCATGATAGAATTCTGCTAGATGACTCACGGCTCTTGTTTGATTTCATCTTGTTGATATTTTTAAAAGAATGAAACGTGCCATGTCCTGATACTATCTCTATTTGATTTGGTGCAGGCTGCCTTGGGTCCTGTACTAAACAAGTGAAAAAGGAAAGGTCTTTATTGGTTTTGTGAAGAACAAACACCAAGCAACTCCTTAGTCTTTACCAAAACAAGGCCAAAAAGAGCTGATTCATCTTCTTATCTGCCTAAAAACTGAATAGTACATATAAAATGGTCAAGAAGAGCTAGGAACCAGAGGGATAAAATATTACCCTTGTCCTATATCCTTTCTTCCCAATCCAGTCGTAGTAGCTTTATTTGACTTGCACATATAAGGTTTGAAGAAAGAGAGATATGTGAAGGAAAAAAGACTAAAGGGAAAACACTACTTCCAAAAGAGTTTATATGGGGGTCATAGTGTTCTTAATGCCAGAAATAATATGTTCTGTACTGTGTGTGCAGCAAAGGGAGTCTTTCCAGGCTGGATCCAGTATATCAGGTTCTTTATGGATATGGTAAATAGAAAAGCGCTCAGTTCTATTTTGAGGGTAGATTAAGTGAGAGCAATGATACTTAGCTCATTTCTGGAACTGGCCCATGGAACTGGCAAATTCTGCATGGGAATAAGATAGATGAACTTTGTGTATAATTCAGACAATCACAGACAGTATAGTCTCCTTCAAAGTGGCTTCCTGTTAAAGTCCAGAAATTTAACTCTTATTTCTGTGTCTACAGATTATTCCTATTAGGGTTTGGTTAGGATTGAGGTCAGTATCGGGCCTATCGTACCAATAGGTATTCTACATATGTATTTGTTGAGCCAATGAAGGAATAAAATCACTTACCTCCTTTCTACTGCTGTAGCTCTGTTAAGTGTGATACGTAGAACAATTTATAGTAAATATTTTCCTTACACATTTGAGAAAAAGCTCTGGAAGATAATTTGACTATTTTGATTCTCATTATGGGCTATCTTTGTCCTTGATATATCATTCCCTACTTCTAGTGAATGCTTAGTCTTTCAATTTATTTCCCATTTATTAGGAAGTAATACTTTCATTGTAACGTTCAGGAGGGGGTGGAGTGATACCACACAAGCATTCAATGACCTTGTGGTTTTAGCATCTAATTCCAATAAAGATGAGACCAATGCCTGAGGATTTGAGAGTGGCAGATGTTCAGTGGGGCCACAGAGGAAAAGCCCGTGTGGGATGAATGACAGGCACCAGGTGGCCATGCACTTCTCAGTGACTTTTTAAAGATGGGCTCAATCAATCAAGATTTAGAATAACAGCCAGTATTTTCCAAGTACCTACTACATGTTTGCCATGAAACCCACTTACTTTTCTATATTTTTCTTCCTAATTCTCAAAACAACAAACATGACATATATTAAGGTTTATAGTGGCTTTATATTAGAAAATGGGGTTAAATGTGTAAGCAAGAAAAAGCACTTTGGAATTTTCTATTCTTTCTCCATTCACACTGAAAACTTGAGAATTATCTTAAGGGAAGAAAGGGGAGAAGGCTCTCACATTTACATACAGACTTGCCTTTTATTTCCTCCTTTAGTGTAGCTCAGGGGTTCTCAATTCTAAATGTGAATCCGAGTTACTATATGCACTAATTCACATATGTTAAACTTTAAGGGTGATTTAAGGGAGTTCAAGATGATTTTGACTATGCCAGATATTTGCTTCAGGCATTGACTTTAAAACTAACCCTCAGCCGGGCGCGGTGGCTCACGCCTGTAATCCCAGCACTTTGGGAGGCCAACACAGGCAGATCACAAGGTCAGGAGTTCAAGACCAGTCTGGCCAACATGATGAAACCTATCTCTACTAAAAATACAAAAATTAGCTGGGTGTGGTGGTATGTGCCTATAATCCTAGCTACTCAGGAGGCTGAGGCAGGAGAATCACTTGAACCCAGGAGGCAGAGGTTGCAGTGAGCTGAGATCGTACCACTGCACGCCAGCCTGGTGACAGAGCGAGACTCTGTCTCGGAAAACAAAACAAAACAAAAAACCTAACCCTCAATTAACAACAAACTCCGCTTTATTCAAAATAAGCAATACAAATTTTAAAATGTATTTAAAATTTTCAGAAACAGTGGTTATTGGCAAATGATGTTTCAATGGGTTATGGAAGTATAGAGAAAGTCATTAAATCATCTTCTTTCCCTCCCTCCCTCCTTTCTTTCCTTCCTTCTTTCTTTCTTTCTTCCTTCCTTCCTTCCTTCCTTGCTTGCTTGACAGACTTTCACTCTTGTTGCCCAGGCTGGAGTGCAGTGGTATGATCTCGGCTCACTGCAACCTCCACCTCCCGGGTTCTAATGATTCTCCTGCCTCAGCCTCCTGAGTTGCTGGGATTACAGGCATGTGCCACCACGCCTGGCTAATTTTTTTTTTTTTTTTTTTTTTTTTAGCAGAGATGAGGCTTCACCATGTCGGTCAGGCTGGTCTTGAACTCCTGACCTCAAGTGATCCACCTGCCTTGGCCTCCCAAAGTGCTGGGATTACAGGCATGAGCCACCATGCCTGGCCAATCAACTTCTTTTCTAACATCAACATTTTGTTGCACTCGGCTCCATTGCCAACCTCAGGAAAGCAAAAGAATCAGATAAAGAAGAGTTCTTCAGGTTCAAAGTTTCTTTAATTAAATTCTCTCTTTTACAGTCCTATAGTGTAAGAGAACGCTCTCAACCTTTCTCTGTATCTTTTCTAACCTATAAGAAGGAAAAGCAGAGACATACTTACAAAAAGTAAGTTTTAAAATCCCTCCTTTTCTACCCAAAATTACAACTTTATCTGAAATAGCCCTTCCTTCTTAAGCCTTCCAAGGTAATCTTTTGCCACATGGCACCACAGCCCAGGGTTTGAGAGCAGTGGTCTCAGAGTCAGGAAATGGGGTATAAATCCCAAATCCACTCCTTGGTAGAAGTGTCACTTTCTGCAATTTGCTTAACCTCTCTGAGACTCCATTTTCCCAGTCATATATTGGGGATAATTTCTTACTTCCTCTTAGGACGGTTAAGGAGAGTCTGGAACTAAGCAGGCGTTCAATATTCATTGACTGAATAAGAATTGTGCAACACACAGTATTGAAGCAAGCACGTAGTCTGTTCTTATTAAAATATAGTTATATAACTATATATATATTTATATAACTATAATATAACTAGATTAAAATATAGTTATAACTTCCTCTTTGCTGCTAAATAAGTGAGAATGATTTTGTTTTAAACATTCTAAATAAACAGAATTGCAGCATGGGAGACATGAGGACATTGGTGGGAAAATAGAATATCAGTGCATAAATAGTAAGACACTGTTTGAGTGATTTCATTCATAAATTCAAATTTTGTCCAGTTCCAATTCTACCGCTAGATCTCACCCCCTGAGATGGCAGCAGGTGCAGGGGCATGAATGCATTTGTGTACCTCCATGACCATAGCCTCTACAGTTGGTTTTGCCCGTGTTGCCCCAGCATCAGCTCAACCTTGCTTGCCTGGTCTCCTTTAGGTCTTAGTAGTACAGGACTCATGAGCCCACCTATTCTCATTTCTTCTGGTCTGGGATCCTTACCTAGGGTCTTCTGTGGGGTCTTCCTGCTCTACTGGTCAGCTCCTGGCAAGCTCACTGGCTTCCAACTCAGCAACCCAGGGAGGCTACACTTCAAGGCCCCTGCCTGACTATTAGGACTATTTTCCAGATTGGTATGGAACATTCCCTAAGGTGGCTTCTTCCAGTAGTGCTAAAGGGCAATGTGGCAAGATCTCCCATGCCATTCAGATTTTCTTCAATGTACCATTTGTTCTCTAGGTCAAAATTATTCCTAGAGACATTAGGTGAGATATCAGGAGACCTACAAAGACGACTGCACTCTGCTTTCTCTCTTTCTCCTCATATTCCCACGATCTTCTTTCATTGCCTTTGTATCATACACTCCTCCATGTTAATACCAGCTAAGCCTTAATGGCCCAGTGGCTAACTCCTCTCTACTTTATGTTAATTCTATAAGCTTAATCCTGCATGCTGGGTTGTTGATCTGCTAATAAAGGATGAAAATAAAGGAATTTAAAAATCTTCTCTCAAGACAATATCTTGGTTTGCAAGGCTATGTTTTTTCTGCATAATCCTATTTATGCATGTCAGAAGCTAAATAGTACCTTGGTCTTACTCTTTGCACAGCACCAGAACAGAATTCTACACTCTTCTGAAGACAGATGGATGCATTGGATGGAGTAGGCTGAAGGTCTTATATCTGCAAAAGCAAGAGAAAAAAAGGACATTCATAATTTCTTAGATATTTTCCTACAGTGTTTCAAGAGCAAAGTGGAATTTACTGGGAAATTTCCTCTAAAGAATATTAGAGAAACATTCTTGCCATTAAAACCTGCATGATATATTTAAATAACTCATCTGTTATTTCTGTACAGTATAAAATGCACAAAATAAACCAGACTGACTCCAAATTCTATACAGTTATAACTCTTTGTGTTGTATAGATACATTCTCAATGTAAACTATTTTGGTGATTTTATGATATTGACATTTATTTATGCTGAACTAAGCTATGATCAGTTTCCCTAAATGGAACCCTAAAAAACTATACAGCTGTTTTCCAACAATCTTCCAAGATTAAGCTAGTTGTTTTTTGTTATAATGAAACTAATAAATTGTTTGGCCTGGTTTAATTGCTAGTGTTTCGTGTACATGTTGATGTAGATTTTAAACAAGAAAAGCAGAAAATGAAAGTATGTTTTCTTTGGCAGGCATTTGATGTACTTGGAAGAGTTGAAGCTTACCTTAAGCTCCTTAAATCAGAGGATTTAAGTCTGGCTGTTTTGGCAGCGAGGCATGAGGAATTACACAGAAAAATTAAAGACTGCACAGCTGATGCTTTGCAAAAGGGACAAACCTTAATCAGCCAAGTAGACTCCTGCAGGTGAGTAAAGTTGATTTCTTTCTTGGTGTAACAAGCTTTTTCACAGTTTCCACAACCTGCTAAAAAATAAGATGTATGATTGTCTTTTTCTGGTTCTGATGTTTTGCCGCATTATGATGTGGCTTAAAAGGATCTATTGAAGTTTGATCAACAGCTATTCTGAACACAGCCATTGCTCATCCAGAAGTGAGGACATATTCTAAGCCTGGAGACTTACATATGCTAAAGCTTTCTGTTCACTCATTTCTGAGGAGGGGAAAGAGAATGGACAAAATAAGAAATGGAGCTTTAGTTCCCAAGGCTTTTCAAACCCTAGCATCTTTATGGAATAGCTCCCTCCCTTTGGTTCATGAGTCATGAGTCTATCCTGTCCTGTTTTTTTCTTACTGGAAGAAAATAAAATACCAGAATTTCCTTCCAGTTAGACCTTGGTGGCTCACCATGCAAAACCCTAAGTAAACAGTGACAATTGTTAATCCAACGGCATGGGCACCAGACTGCATGCTTTTGAGCAGTGCTCTAGGTGGGCCTGTTTTATGAGCACATTTGGTGAATGCATCAGTGTTGAGCTTAGTGGGTATGAATAGAGAGAAAGACCTTGAGAAAGAGAGAGAGAATGCAGTAGGAAAGTATGGGAAAGACCAGGGATTGGAAGACAAAGAGGAAATGACGGAGCAGATAGTGGAATGCGTATTGACCAGAAAGAAATGAAAGCAGGGCTTACATTTTTGACAGAGACAAAAAAAAAATACTATAAATGGGTTAAACTCACTTTTTCACCTTCCATGTCTGCAATCTCCTTGAAACTCAAAGACATTCAGTTTGAAGAACCATGAAATAGGTGAAATGTGATAAAAATCATTTTATTTCAGTTTAAATCCTTGTTCTGTTCTACTTTAGATGTATTTAAAGGTGTTGATTTGGTAACTTTGGGTTTGGGGAACATTCTTTCCAGAAGACAGTCTGAATCTGGACAGAGGTATTTAACCCAGTGTTTGTGATATTTGCTATAGGACCATGCACGTCTAAGATTAGAAATAATCCACGGTCTTCCAATAAAAGCCAAAAAGTTGAGGCTATGAAGACAAGGGATTCTCCCCTTTGAAAAATGAATAGCTGTGTTTTTTACTAAGTTTCTTTACTTTAGCTCCAAGCCATGCAGTAGGTAATAGGGGTGTCCACTAGGCTTCAGGAGTTTCAAGGTGTTCCCTCCCATCCAGGCACAAAATATGGATACTGGAACTCCTCCTTCTGCTCTTTTCCAGCTTTTCCAGAATGTATAAATGTCTTGAGCAATATAGAAAACGTCCTATGGGGTGGAAGAGACATTTATTGTGCCTAGACTCGGGGTACATGTTGGACATTGATTTGAGTCATATGATGACTGAATTAAGCGGTGAGGTTTCCAGTTATAATTTTAAAATGGTCCAATCTCAGTTTAACAAATGGGTCTCAAAGCACGGACAGATGTTATTTCTCTGGTCAGGCTACTCTTTGCTTGTGACACGTTCCCTGGCTGTGGAAAGGTTCCTGTCACGCATGGGGAGATCACCATGTAGCTGAAGACCTCTGCCCAAATCTCTGGAGTTCTGTTTGTGGGTTACTCCTTCCTGTCTGGTACCCTGCCCACAAATTTGAGATGCCTTGACTCAAAGCCTGATTCCTGTCTTCTCAACTCAGCAAGAACTCTGGGCTCTGCTTAGGTTCCACCTCTCTGAGCTTTGATCTAAAAATTACCTTCCAGGCAGTAAACTAGTGCAATCATAAGGCTCATCTCATGTATTTTCCTTCTCCAACTGATCACTGCCCTGTGCTACTAATTGTTCAGTGTCTGAAAACCATTGTTCCTGTACTTGTTTTTCTAGTTGGTTAAGATATGAGGGTAAATCCAGTCCCTGCCTCTCGACCAGAAACTGAAGTTCCCGATTCAGTTTTGATGCTTGACTCCTGGAGTTAGAAAAGTAGTCACAACTTTTTACTGCTGAATTTTATCCTGTTTGCTCTCATCAGTAATTCTTTGTTTTCAAAACTTACATATAAGAGGAAAGCTGCTTTTATTTTATATACATTCTATGAGGTTTTACTGACTATTTTTAGGCATCATTTTATAATGGCTGATATGTTTATTTGCTTCTTTATGTGCCAAGAGTGGTGCTGTCTCATTCAACTACAAAAAACAAACAAACAAACAAAAAACTCTATGAAATAGACATCTTCATTTCATAAACAGGAAACTGAGATTGAGAGAAGTTCAGTTGAAATGTCATGGCATTGTTTTTGACACTCCACATGTATGAAATTAAACTCCCTTGACATTAGTCTTAGTTTCCTTATCCATACCAGTTTTCTTTTTACTTCTTTTGCTCTTTTTGGTCTTAATTTTAACATAATTATCATTTTTCAAAGAGACAGCTACAATCCTGTTTTTCGTGATGCAGACTGGTTTCAATAGAAGAAGAAATAATTAGGTACCATTTCAAAAAGCTTGAATTAATGCTTAGGTAAGTGAGTTTAAGAAAATCTTTAGCAATATGGTTTCTGTCAACATTGTAGTTCCAAAGCATTTGGTTTCCTTGAGATTTTATAATATTTTATAAATCAATACTATCTTCATTTCACAGGAGAAGCTGAAGATAAAATAAAATTGTTTCTTGGCAAAGGACATTTTTGGATTCAGAAGGTAGATGTAGAATAAAAACCCATTAAAAATTGAACTGAAATGCATTAGACTGTCAGTTACAAACTAGAGCCATACATTGCTATTGACCTCAATCCCATGTATTCTGTTTGGGATTTGCTCCCTTTCCTCATCTAATAATTTATGTGTTTAATGAACTGAGTCACCATCACAGGAAAGAAATAGAATGTAAGGATAATATTTCAAGTTGCAGTCACTGCTGGAGTGAAGATGGAGTTTAGAATGCTGGCAATGGAAATCAATGTAAATTTCAACAGAGCAAAGCAGATATTGCTGAACATCACAGTACCTTCTGAGACTTCTGAGTGCCAGCCACACTCATGGGACACAATATATTAAGGTTCCTATTACCAGACACCAAAAAACTGGTATGGATAAGAAACCCAAGACTTCATGTTAAAGGAGTTTTAATTCATACATTCTGGGTGCCAAAACAATGCCATGACATTTAAACTTAATTTCTCTGAGTCTCAGTTTTCCCTTTGTAAAACGAAGATATACATTTTATAGAGTTTTTAAAAAATTGAATGAGACAGCACCAGCAGTTGAGCACAAACTCACTTGTTTGTTGAGCCCTGTCTATGTGCACCACCATCAGCACAGAGAGGGCTCAATAAACAAGTACAGTGATACATCGCTTAACAGTGAGGAGGCATTCGGAGAAATGAGTCTTACATGATTTTGCTGTTGTGTGAACATCATAGAGTGCACTTACACACATCTTACACACACACCTACACATACTTAGACATGGCATAGCCTACTACATAGCTAAGC
Source organism: Theropithecus gelada (assembly GCF_003255815.1). Taxonomy (NCBI): domain Eukaryota; kingdom Metazoa; phylum Chordata; class Mammalia; order Primates; family Cercopithecidae; genus Theropithecus; species Theropithecus gelada. The sequence goes on along the minus strand of NC_037680.1, from coordinate 55,328,788 downwards.
TAGCCCGTTGTTCCCAGGCTGCAGACTTGTGCAGCATGTTACTGTACTGAATATTATAGGCAAATGAAACACAATGGTATTTGTGTATCTAAACATAGAAAAAGTACAGTAAAAGCACAGCATTATAATCTTGTGGGACCACCATTGTTGATTGCAATGTTATATGGTGTATAACTATACTTTTTTACTTTCTATATAAAGAGCTTAAAAAAATACTGAGGGTAATATGGTTGTTTCAAATGATTACAGCATAGTCAGTTGTATCAAACTGTATTCATTTTCACTAACTGGAAAGGTAATATTTGAAATAGGGAAGATAAACACTTACCTTAATGTAATAAAAGGCATAATTTAGTATTGGGGCAGGTAGGAATTTCAGAGGCCCTTTGATCTGATTTTTTTTTCTGTTAGTCAAAAAATAGGACCTCAGAAGTTTACGTTTATCTGAAATGAAGCTTCCTTAGTAAATCTGAGACATTTTCATTACTGTTCGGTAATTACTACTTTATTAGGAACAGGCCTACACTGTTTTACTATCATGCAATCAAATACATCTGAAGTTTGAGCAGCTTCACAAAGTAAATTGTGGTTATTTACATGTTTTCTTGCCTTTTCTATTTCCTGCATTTAATCTGATGATAATTCTGAGTCATTATTAAATAGTTGTTGTCTTTTTGGAGTACAATATCTGTCACATAACCACTTTAATTTTAAAGGCATTTTAGTGCATTCTTTAGGATGCCTAAAAGTGTATGCAATAACAGTTGTCTCAGTCCATTTTCTGTTGCTGTAGAAGAATATCTGAGACTGGTAGTATGTAAAGGAAAGAAGTTTATCTAGCTCATGATTCTGGAGGCTGGAGGGCCAAGATTGGGTGGCCACATCTGGTCAGCTTCTGGTAAGAACCTCATGCTGCCTCATGACATGATGGAAAACTGGAAGGAAACCAGTTATGTATGAAAAAAGGGCAAAACACAAGAGGCAGCCTCGCTTTATAACAACCTGCTCTAGTGGGAACTAATCTATTCCTGAGAGAACTAACCCAGACTTATGAAAAATACATTAATCCATCTTAATGACCATGTTATTTACCTCTGAAGACACCACCTCCCAACACCACCTCATTGAGAACCAAGCCTCCACATGAGTTTTGGTGGGGACGAACCATACTTAAATCATAGAAATGGCCAAACGTAGACTTATAGTGAGGTTAAAAGCCCCTGGCTTCCAGCCTTCCTCATCTCCCTAAGCATCATCCTTGAGAACCAAGTCTAAAGAAAAACCAAAGATGGCCTGCTACCAAGCAGAATTTTGCACTTATTAAGACACAGGAATCTGTGGTGATTGGAAGTGCTGGGTCCAGGACCTTGTGTGAGGGTAAGATTTTCTATAATGGGACAAAAATGAGGGACCTCCTTTTTTTCTCTCAGTTCAATTACCAATTCAGAGCTGAAAAGCATACAAAAACCCAGCAAGACCAGGCTACCTTGTGAAGTATTCATTTGCCTTTCCCGTTTGCTAAAATGAAATTATATAATTTACAAATAAACTTGCTTCAGAGTTAACTCAATTTCTACACCTGCCTAAAGGACTGTATAAGTTTTCATTCTACCTCATCATGGTGGATTTAAGCTTATATGCCTCATCCTAACTGAATATTTTGCTTTGGTATAACTTTAAGACTTATCTGTTTTGATCTAACACTTACTGCCTTCTTAATGTAGATCTTCATACTTTCATATTTTATAGAGACATAAAACAGGAGTTAATTGGATTTTGCTTTCTTTTCCCACAATTTTCATTTGTGTTGGTTACTGCTACCTCCTTTGGTTGATATTGTGCATGGTTATGAACTTTTTGGACAGAACATGATCCATTTCTTCATTTGTTTATTCAGAAATATTTATTGAGCATCTTTTGTAAATCAGATGTTCCCAGACATTGAATGTGACAGGTGAAGTGTCCATCTTCATGGTGATTATGCTATTCTGGTGGTAAGAAATAGCCAACAAATAAATCGAATACCTAAGATGCTCTTACCCGGGAATGAGTACTATGAAAAAATGTAAAAGGGAAATGAGATAGAGTGACTGAGCAGGAGATCATTTTAGACATTGTAGTCAGAGAAGGACTCTCTAAGAACAAAGGGGGCTACCCTGCAAGCAGCTGGGAGATGAGTGGACCAGGCAGAGCAATAGTAAGGGTGCCACAGAGACAAGGGTGGTGTGGCTGGAGGAGGGGGTGGCAGGGGGAGAAGGGTGTCAGACAAGACTACAAAGTGAGAGGGGGAGGTACACTATGTTCAATGACTCGTTAGCAATAATGGCAAACACTTCTGTGCTCTAGACATAAATTAATTTAATCCTCAAAACCACCCTGTGAAATGGGTACTACTATTATCATTGTTCCTGTTTTGCAGATGAGCAAACTGGGGCACAGAGAAGTTTAATAACTTGCCCTATTGCCTATAACCTTGCAGTAAGAGGTTGTGTGAGTACTTAAGAGCTGATCTGAACTACTATTAGGTTGCTAGCTTTTTGTCTTTCTACTCCTTTCATTCAGCTTTAATCAATAACAAGAAGACTGGTGGCGAAATGAACATGGATCCTTTTTAAAAAATGTATATTTTAGTGCACTTAAAATTTACTCTAGCTTCTAGCTTCAGCTCAAGTCCCAACTTCTCTACAAAGTTTTTCTTTCAGTTCATTTCAGAAGTTATTAAATGTACATATGAGCATCTTATATGACATAGCAGCACCAGGCCTCAGGGACAATCAAAGCCTTATAAAACTGACTCCAAATCCCCAGAACCTGTCCCATGTCCAGTCAGGGAGCGACACATCAAGGAAGTGTGCTCCAGGAATGAGGGGACCATGAGTACAGTAGGTGTTGGGGTCACTTCTTCAGAGAAGGGAGACACAATCCTAAAGTCTGAGATCAGGACAGGCCAGGTGAAAGGGTGAAATCTAAGAGGGCTATGAACAGTTGCTGTATTTGGTAGGCTGAGATGGGGTCTACATCTTCAAGCCGAGATGAGCTGAATCAATACCTACCACATAACAGTTTATTTTAATTCCTTTTTATTTGTCATGTCTATCTCATGGCTTCACTTTTCATTCTGTGCTGGGCTCAATCATTCTTTAGTTATTTCATTTGTGACAGTATCATGTCCTCATTCAGACTATGATATCACCCAAGGGCTGAAACCACCCAAGAAACCTCTTTTTACCTTTCTTAGCTTAGTATTACATTACTCTAGTATTACATACTGGGTGACTTGATTTGAAATGTTAAGGGGTTGGCATGACATTGAAGGAAAGCCCTTATCATAATGAAAATATGTATAAAGATCTTAACAAACAAAAACAATCTCCATTCTCCAACAAAGCAAACACATTTCCTTTGCCTAGTAGATTTGTCTATGCCTGCATTTTATATGAACTGTACTAAGCATTTAAGAACTTAAAAATGGGGGGCGGAGCAAGATGGCCGAATAGGAGCAGCTCCAGTCTTCAACTCCCAGCGCCAGCGACACAGAAGACCGGTGATTTCGGCATTTTCAACTGAGGTACTGGGTTCATCTCACTGGGGAGTGCTGGACGATCGGTACTGGTCAGCTGCTGCAGCCCGACCAGCGAGAGCTGAAGCAGGGCGAGGCATTGCCTCACCTGAGAAGCACAAGGGGGAAGGGAATCCCTTTTCCTAGCCAGGGGAACTGAGACACACAACACCTGGAGAATCGGGTAACTCCCACCCCAATACTGCGCTTTGAGCAAACAGGCACACCAGGAGATCATATCCCACACCTGGCCGGGAGGGTCCCACACCCACGGAGCCTCCCTCATTGCTATTACAGCAGTCTGTGATCTACCGGCAAGGCAGCAGCGAGGCTGGGGGAGGGGCGCCCGCCATTGCTGAGGCTTAAGTAGGTAAACAAAGCTGCTGGGAAGCTCGAACTGGGTGGAGCTCACAGCAGCTCAAGGAAACCTGCCTGTCTCTGTAGACTCCACCGCTGGGGGCAGGGCACAGAAAACAATAACAAAGCAGCAGACACCTCTGCAGACGCAAACAACTCTGTCTGACAGCTTTGAAGAGAGCAGTGGATCTCCCAACACGGAGGTTGAGATCTGAGAAGGGACAGACTCCCTGCTCAAGCGGGTCCCTGACCCCTGAGTAGCCTAACTGGGAGACATCCCCCACTAGGGGCAGTCTGACACCCCACACCTCACAGGGTGGAGTACACCCCTGAGAGGAAGCTTCCAAAGCAAGAATCAGACAGGTACACTTGCTGTTCAGAAATATTCTATCTTCTGCAGCCTCTGCTGCTGTTACCCAGGCAAACAGGGTCTGGAGTGGACCTCAAGCAATCTCCAACAGACCTACAGCTGAGGGTCCTGACTGTTAGAAGGAAAACTATCAAACAGGAAGGACACCTACACCAAAACCCCATCAGTACATCACCATCATCAAAGCCCAGAGGCAGATAAAACCACAAAGATGGGGAAAAAGCAGGGCAGAAAAGCTGGAAATTCAAAAAACAAGAGCGCATCTCCCCCGGCAAAGGAGCGCAGCTCATCGCCAGCAACGGATCAAAGCTGGACGGAGAATGACTTTGACGAGATGAGAGAAGAAGGCTTCAGTCCATCAAATTTCTCAGAGCTAAAGGAGGAATTACGTACCCAGCGCAAAGAAACTAAAAATCTTGAAAAAAAAGTGGAAGAATTGACGGCTAGACTAATTAATGCAGAGAAGGTCATAAACGAAATGAAAGAGATGAAAACCATGACACGAGAAATACGTGACAAATGCACAAGCTTCAGTAACCGACTCGATCAACTGGAAGAAAGAGTATCAGCAATTGAGGATCAAATGAATGAAATGAAGCGAGAAGAGAAACCAAAAGAAAAAAGAAGAAAAAGAAATGAACAAAGCCTGCAAGAAGTATGGGATTATGTAAAAAGACCAAATCTCCGTCTGATTGGGGTGCCTGAAAGTGAGGGGGAAAATGGAACCAAGTTGGAAAACACTCTTCAGGATATCATCCAGGAGAACTTCCCCAACCTAGTAGGGCAGGCCAACATTCAAATCCAGGAAATACAGAGAACGCCACAAAGATACTCCTCGAGAAGAGCAACTCCAAGACACATAATTGCCAGATTCACCAAAGTTGAAATGAAGGAAAAAATCTTAAGGGCAGCCAGAGAGAAAGGTCGGGTTACCCACAAAGGGAAGCCCATCAGACTCACAGCAGATCTCTCGGCAGAAACTCTACAAGCCAGAAGAGAGTGGGGGCCAATATTCAACATTCTTAAAGAAAAGAATTTTAAACCCAGAATTTCATATCCAGCCAAACTAAGTTTCATAAGTGAAGGAGAAATAAAATCCTTTACAGATAAGCAAATGCTTAGAGATTTTGTCACCACTAGGCCTGCCTTACAAGAGACCCTGAAGGAAGCACTCAACATGGAAAGGAACAACTGGTACCAGCCATCTCAAAAACATGCCAAAATGTAAAGACCATTGAGGCTAGGAAGAAACTGCATCAACTAATGAGCAAAATAACCAGTTAATATCATAATGGCAGGATCAAGTTCACACATAACAATCTTAACCTTAAATGTAAATGGACTAAATGCTCCAATTAAGAGACACAGACTGGCAAACTGGATAAAGAGTCAAGACCCATCAGTCTGCTGTATTCAGGAGACCCATCTCACACGCAGAGACATACATAGGCTCAAAATAAAGGGATGGAGGAAGATTTACCAAGCAAATGGAGAACAAAAAAAAGCGGGGGTTGCAATACTAGTCTCTGATAAAACAGACTTTAAACCATCAAAGATCAAAAGAGACAAAGAAGGCCATTACATAATGGTAAAGGGATCAATTCAACAGGAAGAGCTAACTATCCTAAATATATATGCACCCAATACAGGAGCACCCAGATTCATAAAGCAAGTCCTTAGAGACTTACAAAGAGACTTAGACTCCCATACAATAATAATGGGAGACTTCAACACTCCATTGTCAACATTAGACAGATCAACGAGACAGAAAGTTAACAAGGATATCCAGGAATTGAACTCATCTCTGCAGCAAGCAGACCTAATAGACATCTATAGAACTCTCCACCCCAAATCAACAGAATATACATTCTTCTCAGCACCACATCGTACTTATTCCAAAATTGACCACGTAATTGGAAGTAAAGCACTCCTCAGCAAATGTACAAGAACAGAAATTATAACAAACTGTCTCTCAGACCACAGTGCAATCAAACTAGAACTCAGGACTAAGAAACTCAATCAAAACCGCTCAACTACATGGAAACTGAACAACCTGCTCCTGAATGACTACTGGGTACATAACGAAATGAAGGCAGAAATAAAGATGTTCTTTGAAACCAATGAGAACAAAGATACAACATACCAGAATCTCTGGGACACATTTAAAGCAGTGTGTAGAGGGAAATTTATAGCACTAAATGCCCACAAGAGAAAGCAGGAAAGATCTAAAATTGACACTCTAACATCGCAATTAAAAGAACTAGAGAAGCAAGAGCAAACACATTCGAAAGCTAGCAGAAGGCTAGAAATAACTAAGATCAGAGCAGAACTGAAGGAGATAGAGACACAAAAAACCCTCCAAAAAATCAATGAATCCAGGAGTTGGTTTTTTGAAAAGATCAACAAAATTGACAGACCACTAGCAAGACTAATAAAGAAGAAAAGAGAGAAGAATCAAATCGACGCAATTAAAAATGAAAAAGGGGATATCACCACCGACCCCACAGAAATACAAACTACCATCAGAGAATACTATAAACACCTCTACGCAAATAAACTGGAAAATCTAGAAGAAATGGATAATTTCCTGGACACTTACACTCTTCCAAGACTAAACCAGGAAGAAGTTGAATCCCTGAATAGACCAATAGCAGGCTCTGAAATCGAGGCAACAATTAATAGCCTACCAACCAAAAAAAGTCCAGGACCAGATGGATTCACAGCTGAATTCTACCAGAGGTACAAGGAGGAGTTGGTACCATTCCTTCTGAAACTATTCCAATCAATAGAAAAAGAGGGAATCCTCCCTAACTCATTTTATGAGGCCAACATCATCCTGATACCAAAGCCTGGCAGAGATACAACAAAAAAAGAGAATTTTAGACCAATATCCCTGATGAACATCGATGCAAAAATCCTCAATAAAATACTGGCAAACCGGATTCAGCAACACATCAAAAAGCTTATCCACCATGATCAAGTGGGCTTCATCCCTGGGATGCAAGGCTGGTTCAACATTCGCAAATCAATAAACATAATCCAGCATATAAACAGAACCAAAGACAAGAACCACATGATTATTTCAATAGATGCAGAAAAGGCTTTTGACAAAATTCAACAGCCCTTCATGCTAAAAACGCTCAATAAATTCGGTATTGATGGAACGTACCTCAAAATAATAAGAGCTATTTATGACAAACCCACAGCCAATATCATACTGAATGGGCAAAAACTGGAAAAATTCCCTTTGAAAACTGGCACAAGACAGGGTTGCCCTCTCTCACCACTCCTATTCAACATAGTGTTGGAAGTTCTGGCTAGGGCAATCAGGCAAGAGAAAGAAATCAAGGGTATTCAGTTAGGAAAAGAAGAAGTCAAATTGTCCCTCTTTGCAGATGACATGATTGTATATTTAGAAAACCCCATTGTCTCAGCCCAAAATCTCCTTAAGCTGATAAGCAACTTCAGCAAAGTCTCAGGATACAAAATTAATGTGCAAAAATCACAAGCATTCTTATACACTAGTAACAGACAAACAGAGAGCCAAATCATGAATGAACTTCCATTCACAATTGCTTCAAAGAGAATCAAATACCTAGGAATCCAACTTACAAGGGATGTAAAGGACCTCTTCAAGGAGAACTACAAACCACTGCTCAGTGAAATAAAAGAGGACACAAACAAATGGAAGAACATACCATGCTCATGGATAGGAAGAATCAATATCGTGAAAATGGCCATACTGCCCAAGGTAATTTATAGATTCAATGCCATCCCCATCAAGCTACCAATGAGTTTCTTCACAGAATTGGAAAAAACTGCTTTAAAGTTCATATGGAACCAAAAAAGAGCCCGCATCTCCAAGACAATCCTAAGTCAAAAGAACAAAGCTGGAGGCATCACGCTACCTGACTTCAAACTATACTACAAGGCTACAGTAACCAAAACAGCATGGTACTGGTACCAAAACAGAGATATAGACCAATGGAACAGAACAGAGTCCTCAGAAATAATACCACACATCTACAGCCATCTGATCTTTGACAAACCTGAGAGAAACAAGAAATGGGGAAAGGATTCCCTATTTAATAAATGGTGCTGGGAAAATTGGCTAGCCATAAGTAGAAAGCTGAAACTGGATCCTTTCCTTACTCCTTATACGAAAATTAATTCAAGATGGATTAGAGACTTAAATGTTAGACCTAATACCATAAAAATCCTAGAGGAAAATCTAGGTAGTACCATTCAGGACATAGGCATGGGCAAAGACTTCATGTCTAAAACACCAAAAGCAACGGCAGCAAAAGCCAAAATTGACAAATGGGATCTCATTAAACTAAAGAGCTTCTGCACAGCAAAAGAAACTACCATCAGAGTGAACAGGCAACCTACAGAATGGGAGAAAATTTTTGCAATCTACTCATCTGACAAAGGGCTAATATCCAGAACCTACAAAGAACTCCAACAAATTTACAAGAAAAAAACAAACAACCCCATCAAAAAGTGGGCAAAGGATATGAATAGACATTTCTCAAAAGAAGACATTCATACAGCCAACAAACACATGAAAAAATGCTCATCATCACTGGCCATCAGAGAAATGCAAATCAAAACCACAATGAGATACCATCTCACACCAGTTAGAATGGCGATCATTCAAAAGTCAGGAAACAACAGGTGCTGGAGAGGATGTGGAGAAATAGGAACACTTTTACACTGTTGGTGGGATTGTAAACTAGTTCAACCATTATGGAAAACAGTATGGCGATTCCTCAAGGATCTAGAACTAGATGTACCATATGACCCAGCCATCCCATTACTGGGTATATACCCAAAGGATTATAAATTATGCTGCTATAAAGACACATGCACACGTATGTTTATTGCAGCACTATTCACAATAGCAAAGACTTGGAATCAACCCAAATGTCCATCAGTGACAGATTGGATTAAGAAAATGTGGCATATATACACCATGGAATACTATGCAGCCATAAAAAAGGATGAGTTTGTGTCCTTTGTAGGGACATGGATGCAGCTGGAATCCATCATTCTTAGCAAACTATCACAAGAACAGAAAACCAAACACCGCATGTTCTCACTCATAGGTGGGAACTGAACAATGAGATCACTTGGACTCGGGAAGGGGAACATCACACACCGGGGCCTATCATGGGGAGGGGGGCGGGGGGAGGGATTGCATTGGGAGTTATACCTGATGTAAATGACGAGTTGATGGGTGCAGCACACCAACAAGGCACAAGTATACATATGTAACAAACCTGCACGTTATGCACATGTACCCTACAACTTACAGTATAATAATAATAAATAAATTAAAAAAAAAAAAAAAAAAAAAAAAAAAAGAACTTAAAAATAACTGCTTTTAAAAGAGTTTGATGATGCATTTAGATGGTAAATGTCAGATAGTGAAATTTAGGAAATTACAAAGTTGAGTTCTTATGACAGTCTTAACCCAGCCACTTTCCAAATATTTTCATGTCTATAATAAGCTGTTCTTTTTAGAGGCTGGGTAAATGTCATAACTGCAATCTTGGCTTGTTAACGCTGTTAAAGATTTTATCATTCTAAAACTCTTTAGTATGAAAAGTACCAAAAGCTCACACTTTCCATTAAATCCAGGAGTAACTACACTAGGTTCTCATAAAGTATCTTTACCACTGCAATATGAATGTATTCATTTATAAGGCTGATGATGTGACGTGAAGTAGCAAAGATCCCAGAGTAAAAAGATCTGGATCCACAGAACCTCCAGAGGAAGGCTGACTAAAGAGGCAGAAATCCCTGCCCTGGGTGGTTGAGGAGTCCTCTCATATTACAGGGTTTAGGGAGAAGAGGACAAAGAAAAGAGACAGAAAGAGATGTGAGGGGACATATTTATGAACAAGATGCTCATCACAGTGCTATTTATAATAGTGCAAACCGGAAAACCACCTAAATATTTCCAGAAACTAGGGAAATGTTTGAATAGTTTAAGGGAAAGCACATAATGGAATATTCTAAGTCCCTATCAAATGGTGTTTTGAAGAATATTTTAAGACAGAGTATCCTCACAATATAACAGTAAGTAGGTACAAGTGGGGCCCAAGTTCTCTATATGGCATAATACTAATGTGGGGTGGAGTAGGCAAGGAGGGCCAGGGGATTACCGAAAAGAAAGTCTTTTTGGAAAGAAATACATTAAAAGATATTTTTATGTTTTCCAAATAATCTCAAATGTGGGCATTTATCTGTTTAGCTCTTGCTGTGCCCTTTTAATCTCAGTACCATGTCGCAAATTATGAGAAAATTTCAGCCATTATCTTTTTAAATATTACTTTTCTGCCATTACCTTTTTTTCTTTTCTCCTACACCTTCTATTAGAAGAATGTTGGAGCCTCTTGGTCTCTTTCCAGTCTCTTACCTGTCTTTGTTTTTTTTTTTTTTTTTCACTATTTTAACTCCTCATGTTGCATTCTCCCTGGGTCCTCAGGCTATTTTCTCTTTTGTCAATTTCCCCTTTTTTTCATTCATTGATTTCTTATTTTAGAAAATATATTGTTTTTATTACTGTGATTTCTAATTTTTTTGTATCAAATTTTGCTTTATTTCTGACTGGTTTTGTTTCAAAATTTCTTGGTCTTTTATTGTGGGTGTTGGTTTTTTAAAATCTCTCTGACGATCTCAGGCATTTACTTTAAAGTCATTGTCAGATTGCTGTACTTATTTTCTTTACAACTGGAGTACATTTATCTCTTGGTTGTTGAATGTATCTTGGATTTGCTTTTCCTCATGTGTTTTGAGATTTTGGATTGCACTCTCATTTGGAGTGGAAGGGTTTTTTTCTTTGACTTTATTTTGCTTGCTTTCTTCTCTCTTTGCTCTTTCCTCCTTAGCAGCCTTGCAGTGACCACCTGGACTCATAGTACCTTCAGTCCAGCATAAAATGCCCTTCTGTTATTTGATCAGGGTCACAAGCATCTGTGGAGATATTCTGGCTCTTGAAGATGCAGTCAGAAAACCAGAAGAGGGCTTGATGTGGTTCCTGATGGCCTGCCATGTTTGATTCCATGGCCCCCATGGATATAGCAGTTGGCTATATCCATACAGCAGTTGGCTGCAGAATTTTCAACCTCCCCTAATGAGGGTGGAGAATTTCAGCTCTGCTACTAATTTCAGGAAGAATCCTAGCAATGGCACCCTTCAAATAGAACATATATGTTGGTCTCTATGGCCTCACAGAAATGGAACTTCTGGCCATCTCTACACGCCCTGTAGCTCAGTCACCACTTACTGCTTTCTGTTTCTACTATGCTATCTATACATAAAAGATTATGTGTGTGTGTGTGTGTGTGTGTGTGTGTGTGTGTGTGTGTGTGTG